>NW_025961434.1:0-26015 GCF_023159225.1 Perognathus longimembris pacificus
AATATTTACTGATAAACAGCAACTTACGCAGCATGTTCATGTCGTTCATAAATGAGCTTTTATCTCTCTCCCCTCACCACAAATCAGAATCTTCTGAGGAGTTCCCAGTACATTATCCTTTCCCCTGTGTAATTACCTTAACAAGCTCCAGCTTTTTTTATGTTCAGAAGGTTTACTCCCTGATATACAGCTGCCTACCCCCTTCGTAAGTGCAGGTCCTAAATGAGATTTTTTCTCTGTTCCCTCACCACAATCCAGACTCTTTTGGGGAGTTACCAGTACAGTAACCATACCAGGAAGTACTTAATATATAAAGCTACTGCTTTTCTTAATCTCAGTGGAGATATTTACTGATAAACAGCTACCTACGCAGCATGTTCATGTCGTTCCTAAATGAGCTTTTATCTCTCTCCCCTCACCAAAAATCAGATTCTTCTGAGGAGTTCCCAGTACATTATCCTTTCCCCTGTGTAATTACCTTAACAAGCTCCAGCTGTTTTTATTCTCAGAAGGTTTACTCCCTGATATACAGCTGCCTACCCCCTTCGTAAGTGCAGGTCCTAAATGAGCTTTTTTCTCTGTTCCCTCACCAAATCCAGATTCTTTTGGGGAGTTACCAGTACAGTAACCACACCAGGAAGTACTTAATTTATTAAGCTACTGCTTTTCTTAATCTCAGTGGAGATATTTACTGATAAACAGCTACCTACGCAGCATGTTCCTTTCGTTCCTAAATGGGCTTTTATCTCTCTCCACTCACCACAAATCAGATTCTTCTGAGGAGTTCCCAGTACATTATCCTTTCCCCTGTGTAATTACCTTAACAAGCTCCAGCTGTTTTTATTCTCAGAAGATTTACTCCCTGATATACAGCTGCCTAACCCCTTCGTAAGTGCAGGTCCTAAATGAGCTTTTTTCTCTGTTCCCTCACCACAATCCAGATTCTTTTGGGGAGTTACCAGTACAGTAACCATACCAGGAAGTACTTAATTTATTAAGCTACTGCTTTTCTTAATCTCAGTGGAGATATTTAGTGAAAAACAGCTACCTACGCAGCATGTTCATGTCGTTCCGAAATGAGCTTTTATCTCTCTCCCCACACCACAAATCAGATTCTTCTGAGGAGTTCCCAGTACATTATCCTTTCCCCTGTGTAATTACCTTAGCAAGCTCCAGCTGTTTTTATTCTCAGAAGGTTTACTCCCTGATATACAGCTGCCTACCCCCTTCTTAAGTGCAGGTCCTAAATGAGCTTTTTCTCTATTCCCTCACCACAATCCAGATTCTTTTGGGGAGTTACCAGTACAGTATCCATACCAGGAAGTACTTAATTTATTAAGCTACTGCTTTTCTTAATCTCAGTGGAGATATTTACTGATAAACAGCTACCTACGCAGCATGTTCCTGTCGTTCTTAAATGAGCTTTTATCTCTCTCCCCTCACCAAAAATCAGATTCTTCTGAGGAGTTCCCAGTACATTATCCTTTCCCCTGTGTAATTACCTTAACAAGCTCCAGCTGTTTTTATTCTCAGATGGTTTACTCCCTGATATACAGCTGCCTACCCCCTTCGTAAGTGCAGGTCCTACATGAGCTTTTTTCTCTGTTCCCTCACCACAATCCAGATTCTTTTGGGGAGTTACCCGTACAGTAACCATACAAGGAAGTACTTAATTTATTAAGCTACTGCTTTTCTTAATCTCAGTGGAGATATTTACTGATAAACAGCAACGTACGCAGCATGTTCATGTTGATCATAAATGAGCTTTTATCTCTCTCCCCTCACCACAAATCAGAATCTTCTGAGGAGTTCCCAGTACATTATCCTTTCCCCTGTGTAATTACCTTAACAAGCTCCAGCTTTTTTTATGTTCAGAAGGTTTACTCCCTGATATACAGCTGCCTACCCCCTTCGTAAGTGCAGGTCCTAAATGAGCTTTTTTCTCTGTTCCCTCACCACAATCCAGATTCTTTTGGGGAGTTACCAGTACAGTAACGATACCAGGAAGTACTTAATATATTAAGCTACTGCTTTTCTTAATCTCAGTGGAGATATTTACTGATAAACAGCTACCTACGCAGCATGTTCATGTCGTTCCTAAATGAGCTTTTATTTCTCTCCCCTCACCACAAATCAGATTCTTCTGAGGAGTTCCCAGTACATTATCCTTTCCCCTGTGTAATTACCTTAACAAGCTCCAGCTGTTTTTATTCTCAGAAGGTTTACTCCCTGATATACAGCTGCCTACCCGCTTCGTAAGTGCAGGTCCTAAATGAGCTTTTTTCTCTGTTCCCTCACCACAATCCAGATTCTTTTGGGGAGTTACCAGTACAGTAACCATACCAGGAAGTACTTAATTTATCAAGCTACTGCTTTTCTTAATCTCAGTGGAGATATTTACTGATAAACATCTACCTACGCATTATGTTCAACTCGATCATCAATGAGATTTTATCTCTCTCCCCTCACCACAAATCAGATTCCTCTGAGGATTTCCCAGTACATTATCCTTTCCCCTGTGTAATTACCTTAACAAGCTCTAGCTGTTTTTTTCTCAGCAGGTTTACTCCCTGATATACAGCTGCCTACCCGCTTCGTAAGTGCATGTCCTAAATGAGCTTTTTTCTCTGTTCCCTCACCACAATCCAGATTCTTTTGGGGAGTTACCAGTACAGTAACCATACCAAGAAGTACTTAATTTATTAAGCTACTGCTTTTCTTAATCTCTGTGGAGATATTTACTGATAAACAGCTACCTACGCAGCATGTTCATGTCGTTCCTAAATGAGCCTTTATCTCTCTCCCCTCACCACAAATCAGATTCTTCTGAGGATTTCCCAGTACATTATCCTTTCCCCTGTGTAATTACCTTAACAAGCTCCAGCTTTTTTTATGTTCAGAAGGTTTACTCCCTGATATACAGCTGCCTACCCCCTTCGTAAGGGCAGGTCCTAAATGAGCTTTTTTCTCTGTTCCCTCACCGCAATCCAGATTCTTTTGGGGAGTTACCAGTACAGTAACCATACCAGGAAGTACTTAATTTATTAAGCTACTGCTTTTCTTAATCTCAGTGGAGATTTTTACTGATAAACAGCTACCTAGGCAGCATGTTCATGTCGTTCCTAAATGAGCTTTTATCTCTCTCCCCTCACCACAAATCAGATTCTTCTGAGGAGTTCCCAGTACATTATCCTTTCCCCTGTGTAATTACCTTAACAAGCTCCAGCTGTTTTTATTCTCAGAAGGTTTACTCCCTGATATACAGCTGCCTACCCCCTTCGTAAGTGCAGGTCCTAAATGAGCATTTTTTCTTTTCCCTCACCACAATCCAGATTCTTTTGGGGAGTTACCAGTACAGTAACCATACCAGGAAGTACTTAATTTATTAAGCTACTGCTTTTCTTAATCTCAGTGGAGATATTTACTGATAAACAGCTACCTACGCAGCATGTTCATTTCGTTCCAAAATGAGCTTTTATCTCTCTCCCCACACCACAAATCAGATTCTTCTGAGGAGTTCCCAGTACATTATCCTTTCCCCTGTGTAATTTCCTTAACAAGCTCCAGGTGTATTTATTCTCAGAAGGTTTACTCCCTGATATACATCTGCCTACCCCCTTCGTAAGTGCAGGTCCTAAATGAGCTTTTTTCTCTGTTCCCTCACCACAATCCAGATTCTTTTGGGGAGTTACCCGTACAGTAACCATACAAGGAAGTACTTAATTTATTAAGCTACTGCTTTTCTTAATCTCAGTGGAGATATTTACTGATAAACAGCAACGTACGCAGCATGTTCATGTCGATCATAAATGAGCTTTTATCTCTCTCCCCTCACCACAAATCAGAATCTTCTGAGGAGTTCCCAGTACATTATCCTTTCCCCTGTGTAATTACCTTAACAAGCTCCAGCTTTTTTTATGTTCAGAAGGTTTACTCCCTGATATACAGCTGCCTACCCCCTTCGTAAGTGCAGGTCCTAAATGAGCTTTTTTCTCTGTTCCCTCACCACAATCCAGATTCTTTTGGGGAGTTACCAGTACAGTAACCATACCAGGAAGTACTTAATATATTAAGCTACTGCTTTTCTTAATCTCAGTGGAGATATTTACTGATAAACAGCAACGTACGCAGCATGTTCATGTCGTTCCTAAATGAGCTTTTATCTCTCTCCCCTCACCACAAATCAGATTCTTCTGAGGAGTTCCCAGTACATTATCCTTTCCCCTGTGTAATTACCTTAACAAGCTCCAGCTGTTTTTATTCTCAGAAGGTTTACTCCCTGATATACAGCTGCCTACCCCCTTCGTAAGTGCAGGTCCTAAATGAGCTTTTTTCTCTGTTCCCTCACCACAATCCAGATTCTTTTGGGGAGTTACCAGTACAGTAACCATACCAGGAAGTACTTAATTTATCAAGCTACTGCTTTTCTTAATCTCAGTGGAGATATTTACTGATAAACATCTACCTACGCATTATGTTCAAGTCGTTCATCAATGAGATTTTATCTCTCTCCCCTCACCACAAATCAGATTCTTCTGAGGAGTTCCCAGTACATTATCCTTTCCCCTGTGTAATTTCCATAACAAGCTCTAGCTGTTTTTATTCTCAGAAAGTTTACTCCCTGATATACATCTGCCTACCCCCTTCGTAAGTGCAAGTCTTAATGAGCTTTTTTCTCTGTTCCCTCACCAAAATCCAGATTCTTTTGGGAAGTTACCAGTACAGTAACCATACCAGGAAGTACTTAAGTTATTAAGCTACTGCTTTTCTTAATCTCAGTGGAGATATTTACTGATAAACATCTACCTACGCATTATGTTCAAGTCGTTCATCAATGAGATTTTATCTCTCTCCCCTCACCACAAATCAGATTCTTCTGAGGAGTTCCCAGTACATTATCCTTTCCCCTGTGTAATTACCTTAACAAGCTCTAGCTGTTTTTATTCTCAGCAGGTTTACTCCCTGATATACAGCTGCCTACCCGCTTCGTAAGTGCATGTCCTAAATGAGCTTTTTTCTCTGTTCCCTCACCACAATCCAGATTCTTTTGGGGAGTTACCAGTAGAGTAACCATACCAAGAAGTACTTAATTTATTAAGCTACTGCTTTTCTTAATCCCTGTGGAGATATTTACTGATAAACGGCTACCTACGCAGCATGTTCATGTCGTTCCTAAATGAGCCTTTATCTCTCTCCCCTCACCACAAATCAGATTCTTCTGAGGATTTCCCAGTACATTATCCTTTCCCCTGTGTAATTACCTTAACAAGCTCCAGCTGTTTTTATTCGCAGAAGGTTTACTCCCTGATATACAGCTGCCTACCCCCTTCGTAAGGGCAGGTCCTAAATGAGCTTTTTTCTCTGTTCCCTCACCGCAATCCAGATTCTTTTGGGGAGTTACCAGTACAGTAACCATACCAGGAAGTACTTAATTTATTAAGCTACTGCTTTTCTTAATCTCAGTGGAGATTTTTACTGATAAACAGCTACCTGGGCAGCATGTTCATGTCGTTCCTAAATGAGCTATTATCTCTCTCCCCTCACCACAAATCAGATTCTTCTGAGGAGTTCCCAGTACATTGTCCTTTCCCCTGTGTAATTACCTTAACAAGCTCCAGCTGTTTTTATTCTCAGAAGGTTTACTCCCTGATATACAGCTGCCTACCCCCTTCGTAAGTGCAGGTCCTAAATGAGCTTTTTTCTCTGTTCCCTCACCACAATCCAGATTCTTTTGGGGAGTTACCAGTACAGTAACCATACCAGGAAGTACTTAATTTATTAAGCTACTGCTTTTCTTAATCTCAGTGGAGATAATTACTGATAAACAGCTACCTACGCAGCATGTTCATGTCGTTCCTAAATGAGCTTTTATCTCTCTCCCCTCACCACAAATCAGATTCTTCTGAGGAGTTCCCAGTACATTATCCTTTCCCCTGTGTAATTACCTTAACAAGCTCCAGCTGTTTTTATTCTCAGAAGGTTTACTCCCTGATATACAGCTGCCTACCCCCTTCGTAAGTGCAGGTCCTAAATGAGCTTTTTTCTCTGTTCCCTAACCACAATCCAGATTCTTTTGGGGAGTTACTAGTACAGTAACCATACCAGGAAGTACTTAATGTATTAAGCTACTGCTTTTCTTAATCTCAGTGGAGATATTTACTGATAAACAGCTACCTACGCAGCATGTTCATGTCGTTCCTAAATGAGCTTTTATTTCTCTCCCCTCACCACAAATCAGATTCTTCTGAGGAGTTCCCAGTACATTATCCTTTCCCCTGTGTAATTACCTTAACAAGCTCCAGCTGTTTTTATTCTCAGAAGGTTTACTCCCTGATATACAGCTGCCTACCCCCTTCTTAAGTGCAGGTCCTAAATGAGCTTTTTTCTCTGTTCCCTCACCACAATCCAGATTCTTTTGGGGAGTTCCCAGTACAGTAACCATACCAGGAAGTACTTAATTTATTAAGCTACTGCTTTTCTTAATCTCAGTGGAGATATTTACTGATAAACAGCTACCTACGCAGCATGTTCCTTTCGTTCCTAAATGAGCTTTTATCTCTCTCCCCTCACCACAAATCAGATTCTTCTGAGGAGTTCCCAGTACATTATCCTTTCCCCTGTGTAATTACCTTAACAAGCTCCAGCTGTTTTTATTCTCAGAAGGTTTACTCCCTGATATACAGCTGCCTAACCCCTTCGTAAGTGCAGGTCTTAAATGAGCTTTTTTCTCTGTTCCCTCACCACAATCCAGATTCTTTTGGGGTGTTACCAGTACAGTAACCATACCAGGAAGTACTTAATTTATTAAGCTACTGCTTTTCTTAATCTCAGTGGAGATATTTAGTGAAAAACAGCTACCTACGCAGCATGTTCATGTCGTTCCTAAATGAGCTTTTATCTCTCTCCCCACAACACAAATCAGATTCTTCTGAGGAGTTCCCAGTACATTATCCTTTCCCCTGTGTAATTACCTTAGCAAGCTCCAGCTGTTTTTATTCTCAGAAGGTTTACTCCCTGATATACAGCTGCCTACCCCCTTCTTAAGTGCAGGTCCTAAATGAGCTTTTTTCTCTGTTCCCTCACCACAATCCAGATTCTTTTGGGGAGTTACCAGTACAGTATCCATACCAGGAAGTACTTAATTTATTAAGCTACTGCTTTTCTTATTCTCAGTGGAGATATTTACTGATAAACAGCTACCTACGCAGCATGTTCCTGTCGTTCCTAAATGAGCTTTTATCTCTCTCCCCTCACCACAAATCAGATTCTTCTGAGGAGTTCCCAGTACATTATCCTTTCCCCTGTGTAATTACCTTAACAAGCTCCAGCTGTTTTTATTCTCAGATGGTTTACTCCCTGATATACAGCTGCCTACCCCCTTCGTAAGTGCAGGTCCTAAATGAGTTTTTTCTCTGATCCCTCACCACAATCCAGATTCTTTTGGGGAGTTACCAGTACAGTAACCATACCAGGAAGTACTTAATTTATTAAGCTACTGCTTTTCTCATCTCAGTGGAGATATTTAGTGATAAACAGCTACCTACGCAGCATGTTCATGTCGTTCTTAAATGAGCTTTTATCTCTCTCCCCTCACCACAAATCAGATTCTTCTGAGGAGTTCCCAGTACATTATCCTTTCCCCTGTGTAATTACCTTAACAAGCTCCAGCTGTTTTTATTCTCAGAAGGTTTACTCCCTGATATACAGCTGCCTACCCCGTTCGTAAGTGCAGGTCCTAAATGAGCATTTTTTCTTTTCCCTCACCACAATCCAGATTCTTTTGGGGAGTTACCAGTACAGTAACCATACCAGGAAGTACTTAATTTATTAAGCTACTGCTTTTCTTAATCTCAGTGGAGATATATACTGATAAACAGCTACCTACGCAGCATGTTCATTTCGTTCCAAAATGAGCTTTTATCTCTCTCCCCACACCACAAATCAGATTCTTCTGAGGAGTTCCCAGTACATTATCCTTTCCCCTGTGTAATTTCCTTAACAAGCTCCAGGTGTATTTATTCTCAGAAGGTTTACTCCCTGATATACATCTGCCTACCCCCTTCGTAAGTGCAGGTCCTAAATGAGCTTTTTTCTCTGTTCCCTCACCACAATCCAGATTCTTTTGGGGAGTTACCCGTACAGTAACCATACAAGGAAGTACTTAATTTATTAAGCTACTGCTTTTCTTAATCTCAGTGGAGATATTTACTGATAAACAGCAACGTACGCAGCATGTTCATGTCGTTCATAAATGAGCTTTTATCTCTCTCCCCTCACCACAAATCAGAATCTTCTGAGGAGTTCCCAGTACATTATCCTTTCCCCTGTGTAATTACCTTAACAAGCTCCAGCTTTTTTTATGTTCAGAAGGTTTACTCCCTGATATACAGCTGCCTACACCCTTCGTAAGTGCAGGTCCTAAATGAGCTTTTTTCTCTGTTCCCTCACCACAATCCAGATTCTTTTGGGGAGTTACCAGTACAGTAACCATACCAGGAAGTACTTAATATATTAAGCTACTGCTTTTCTTAATCTCAGTGGAGATATTTACTGATAAACAGCTACCTACGCAGCATGTTCATGTCGTTCCTAAATGAGCTTTTATCTCTCTCCCCTCACCACAAATCAGATTCTTCTGAGGAGTTCCCAGTACATTATCCTTTCCCTGTGTAATTACCTTAACAAGCTCCAGCTGTTTTTATTCTCAGAAGGTTTACTCCCTGGTATACAGCTGCCTACCCCCTTCGTAAGTGCAGGTCCTAAATGAGCTTTTTTCTCTGTTCCCTCACCAAATCCAGATTCTTTTGGGGAGTTACCAGTACAGTAACCATACCAGGAAGTACTTAATTTATTAAGCTACTGCTTTTCTTAATCTCAGTGGAGATATTTACTGATAAACAGCTACCTACGCAGCATGTTCCTTTCGTTCCTAAATGAGCTTTTATCTCTCTCCCCACACCACAAATCAGATTCTTCTGAGGAGTTCCCAGTACATTATCCTTTCCCCTGTGTAATTTCCTTAACAAGCTCCAGGTGTATTTATTCTCAGAAGGTTTACTCCCTGATATACATCTGCCTACCCCCTTCGTAAGTGCAGGTCCTAAATGAGCTTTTTTCTCTGTTCCCTCACCACAATCCAGATTCTTTTGGGGAGTTACCCGTACAGTAACCATACAAGGAAGTACTTAATTTATTAAGCTACTGCTTTTCTTAATCTCAGTGGAGATATTTACTGATAAACAGTAACGTACGCAGCATGTTCATGTCGAACATAAATGAGCTTTTATCTCTCTCCCCTCACCACAAATCAGAATCTTCTGAGGAGTTCCCAGTACATTATCCTTTCCCCTGTGTAATTACCTTAACAAGCTCCAGCTTTTTTTATGTTCAGAAGGTTTACTCCCTGATATACAGCTGCCTACCCCCTTCGTAAGTGCAGGTCCTAAATGAGCTTTTTTCTCTGTTCCCTCACCACAATCCAGATTCTTTTGGGGAGTTACCAGTACAGTAACCATACCAGGAAGTACTTAATTTATCAAGCTACTGCTTTTCTTAATCTCAGTGGAGATATTTACTGATAAACAGCTACCTACGCAGCATGTTCATTTCGTTCCAAAATGAGCTTTTATCTCTCTCCCCACACCACAAATCAGATTCTTCTGAGGAGTTCCCAGTACATTATCCTTTCCCCTGTGTAATTTCCTTAACAAGCTCCAGGTGTATTTATTCACAGAAGGTTTACTCCCTGATATACATCTGCCTACCCCCTTCGTAAGTGCAGGTCCTAAATGAGCTTTTTTCTCTGTTTCCTCACCACAATCCAGATTCTTTTGGGGAGTTACCCGTACAGTAACCATACAAGGAAGTACTTAATTTATTAAGCTACTGCTTTTCTTAATCTCAGTGGAGATATTTACTGATAAACAGCAACGTACGCAGCATGTTCATGTCGTTCATAAATGAGCTTTTATCTCTCTCCCCTCACCACAAATCAGAATCTTCTGAGGAGTTCCCAGTACATTATCCTTTCCCCTGTGTAATTACCTTAACAAGCTCCAGCTTTTTTTATGTTCAGAAGGTTTACTCCCTGATATACAGCTGCCTACACCCTTCGTAAGTGCAGGTCCTAAATGAGCTTTTTTCTCTGTTCCCTCACCACAATCCAGATTCTTTTGGGGATTTACCAGTACAGTAACCATACCAGGAAGTACTTAATATATTAAGCTACTGCTTTTCTTAATCTCAGTGGAGATATTTACTGATAAACAGCTACCTACGCAGCATGTTCATGTCGTTCCTAAATGAGCTTTTATCTCTCTCCCCTCACCACAAATCAGATTCTTCTGAGGAGTTCCCAGTACATTATCCTTTCCCTGTGTAATTACCTTAACAAGCTCCAGCTGTTTTTATTCTCAGAAAGTTTACTCCCTGATATACAGCTGCCTACCCCCTTCGTAAGTGCAGGTCCTAAATGAGCTTTTTTCTCTGTTCCCTCACCAAATCCAGATTCTTTTGGGGAGTTACCAGTACAGTAACCATACCAGTAAGTACTTAATTTATCAAGCTACTGCTTTTCTTAATCTCAGTGGAGATATTTACTGATAAACATCTACCTACGCATTATGTTCAAGTCGTTCATCAATGAGATTTTATCTCTCTCCCCTCACCACAAATCAGATTGCTCTGAGGAGTTCCCAGTACATTAACCTTTCCCCTGTGTAATTTCCTTAACAAGCTCTAGCTGTTTTTATTCTCAGAAAGTTTACTCCCTGATATACATCTGCCTACAGCCTTCGTAAGTGTAGGTCTTAATGAGCTTTTTTCTCTGTTCCCTCACCACAATCCAGATTCTTTTGGGAAGTTACCAGTACAGTAACCATACCAGGAAGTACTTAAGTTATTAAGCTACTGCTTTTCTTAATCTCAGTGGAGATATTTACTGATAAACAGCTACTTACGCAGCATGTTCATGTCGTTCCTAAATGAGCTTTTACCTCTCTCCCCTCACCACAAATCAGATTCTTCTGAGGAGTTCCCAGTACATTATCCTTTCCCCTGTGTAATTACCTTAACAAGCTCCAGATGTTTTTATTCTCAGCAGGTTTACTCCCTGATATACAGCTGCCTACCCGCTTCGTAAGTGCAGGTCCTAAATAAGTTTTTTCTCTGTTTCCTCACCAAAATCCAGATTCTTTTGGGGAGTTACCAGTACAGTAACCATACCAGGAAGTACTTAATTTATTAAGCTACTGCTTTTCTTAATCTCAGTGGAGATATTTACTGATAAACAGCTACCTACGCAGCATGTTCATGTCCTTCCTAAATGAGCTTTTATCTCTCTCCCCTCACCACAAATCAATTTTTCTGAGGAGTTCCCAGTACATTATCCTTTCTCCTGTGTAATTACCTTAACAAGCTCCAGATGTTTTTATTCTCAGCAGGTTTACTCCCTGATATACAGCTGCCTACCCGCTTCGTAAGTGCATGTGCTAAATGAGCTTTATTCTCTGTTCCCTCACCACAATTCAGATTCTTTTGGGGAGTTACCAGTAGAGTAACCATACCAAGAAGTACTTAATTTATTAAGCTCCTGCTTTTCTTAATCTCTGTGGAGATATTTAATGATAAACAGCCACCTACGCAGCATGTTCATGTCGTTCCTAAATGAGCCTTTATCTCTCTCCCCTCACCACAAATCAGATTCTTCTGAGGATTTCCCAGTACATTATCCTTTCCCCTGTGTAATTACCTTAACAAGCTCCAGCGGTTTTTATTCGCAGAAGGTTTACTCCCTGATATACAGCTGCCTACCCCCTTCGTAAGGGCAGGTCCTAAATGAGCTTTTTTCTCTGTTCCCTCACCGCAATCCAGATTCTTTTGGGGAGTTACCAGTACAGTAACCATACCAGGAAGTACTTAATTTATTAAGCTACTGCTTTTCTTAATCTCAGTGGAGATTTTTACTGATAAACAGCTACCTAGGCAGCATGTTCATGTCGTTCCTAAATGAGCTTTTATCTCTCTCCCCTCACCACAAATCAGATTCTTCTGAGGAGTTCCCAGTACATTGTCCTTTCCCCTGTGTAATTACCTTAACAAGCTCCAGCTGTTTTTATTCTCAGAAGGTTTACTCCCTGATATACAGCTGCCTACCCCCTTCGTAAGTGCAGGTCCGAAATGAGCTTTTTTCTCTGTTCCCTCACCACATTCCAGATTCTTTGGGGGAGTTACCAGTACAGTAACCATACCAGGAAGTACTTAATTTATTAAGCTACTGCTTTTCTTAATCTCAGTGGAGATATTTACTGATAAACAGGTACCTACATAGCATGTTCATGTCGTTCCTAAGTGAGCTTTTATCTCTCTCCCCTCACCACAAATCAGATTCTTCTGAGGAGTTCCCAGTACATTATCCTTTCCCCGGTGTAATTACCTTAACAAGCTCCACCTGTTTTTATTCTCAGAAGGTTTACTCCCTGATATACAGCTGCCTACCCCTTCGTAAGTGCAGGTCCTAAATGAGCTTTTTCTCTGTTCCCTCACCACAATCCAGATTCTTTTGGGGAGTTACCAGTACAGTAACCATAGCAGGAAGTACTTAATTTATTAAGCTACTGCTTTTCTTATTCTCAGTGGAGATATTTACTGATAAACAGCTACCTACGCAGCATGTTCATGTCGTTCCTAAATGAGCTTTTATCTTTCTCCCCTCACCACAAATCAGATTCTTCTGAGGAGTTCCCAGTACATTATCCTTTCCCCTGTGTAATTACCTTAACAAGTTCCAGCTGTTTTTATTCTCAGAAGGTTTACTCCCTGATATACAGCTGCCTAACCCCTTCGTAAGTGCAGGTCCTAAATGAGCTTTTTTCTCTGTTCCCTCACCACAATCCAGATTCTTTTGGGGAGTTACCAGTACAGTAACCATACCAGGAAGTACTTAATTTATTAAGCTACTGCTTTTCTTAATCTCAGTGGAGATATTTACTGAACAACAGCTACCTACGCAGCATGTTCTTGTCGTTCCTAAATGAGCTTTTATCTCTCTCCCCTCAACACAAATCAGATTCTTCTGAGGAGTTCCCAGTACATTATCCTTTCCCCTGTGTAATTAATTACCTTAACAAGCTCCAGCTCTTTTTATTCTCAGAAGGTTTACTCCCTGATATACAGCTGCCTACCCCCTTCGTAAGTGCAGGTCCTAAGTGAGCTTTTTTCTCTGTTCCCTCACCACAATCCAGACTCTTTTGGGGAGTTACCAGTACAGTAACCATACCAGGAAGTACTTAATTTATTAAGCTACTGCTTTTCTTAATCTCAGTGGAGATATTTACTGATAAACAGCTACCTACGCAGGATGTTCATGTCGTTCCTAAATGAGCTTTTATCTTTCTCCCCTCACCACAAATCAGATTCTTCTGAGGAGTTCCCAGTACATTATCCTTTCCCCTGTGTAATTACCTTAACAAGCTCCAGCTGTTTTTATTCTCAGAAAGTTTACTCCCTGATATACAGCTGCCTACCCCCTTCGTAAGTGCAGGTCCTAAATGAGCTTTTTTCTCTGTTCCCTCACCACAACCCAGATTCTTTTGGGGAGTTACCAGTACAGTAACCATACCAGGAAGTACTTAATTTATTAAGCTACTGCTTTTCTTAATCTCAGTGGAGATATTTACTGATAAACAGCTACCTACGCAGCATGTTCATGTCGTTCCTAAATGAGTTTTTATCTCTCTCCCCTCACCACAAATCAGATTCTTCTGAGGAGTTCCCAGTACATTATCCTTTCCCCTGTGTAATTACCTTAACATGCTCCAGCTGTTTTATTTCTCAGAAGGTTTACTCCCTGATATACAGCTGCCTACCCCCTTCGTAAATGCAGGTCCTAAATGAGCTTTTTTCTCTGTTCCCTCACCACAATCCAGATTCTTTTGGGGAGTTACCAGTACAGTAACCATACCAGGAAGTACTTAATTTATTAAGCTACTGCTTTTCTTAATCTCAGTGGAGATATTTACTGATAAACAGCTACCTACGCACATGTTCATGTAGTTCCTAAATGAGCTTTTATCTCTCTCCCCTCACCACAAATCAGATTCTTCTGAGGAGTTCCCAGTACATTATCCTTTCCCCTGTGTAATTACCTTAACAAGCTCCAGCTGTTTTTATTCTCAGAAGGTTTACTCCCTGATATACAGCTGCCTACCCCCTTCGTAAGTGCAGGTCTTAAATGAGGTTTTTTCTCTGTTCCCTCACCACAATCCAGATTCTTTTGGGGAATTACCAGTACAGTAACCATACCAGGAAGTACTTAATTTATTAAGCTACTGCTTTTCTTAATCTCAGTGGAGATATTTACTGATAAACAGCTACCTACGCAGCATGTTCATGTCGTTCCTAAATGAGCTTTTATCTCTCTCCCCTCACCACAAATCAGATTCTTCTGAGGAGTTCCCAGTACATTAGCCTTTCCCCTGTGAAATTACCTTAACAAGCTCCAGCTGTTTTTATTCTCAGAAGGTTTACTCCCTGATATACAGCTGCCTACCCCCTTCGTAAGGGCAGGTCCTAAATGAGCTTTTTTCTCTGTTCCCTCACCACAATCCAGACTCTTTTGGGGAGTTACCAGTACAGTAACCATACCAGGAAGTACTTAGTTTATTAAGCTACTGCTTTTCTTAATCTCAGTGGACATATTTACTGATAAACAGCTACATACGCAGCATGTTCATGTCGTTCCTAATTGAGCTTTTATCTCTCTCCCCTCACCACAAATCAGATTCTTCTGAGGAGTTCCCAGGACATTATCCTTTCCCCTGTGTAATTACCTTAACAAGCTCCAGCTGTTTTTATTCTCAGAAGGTTAACTCCCTTATATACAGCTGCCTACCCCCTTTGTAAGTGCAGGTCCCAAATGAGATTTTTTCTCTGTTCCCTCACCACAATCCGGATTCTTTTGGGGAGTTACCAATACAGTAACCATACCAGGAAGTACTTAATTTATTAAGCTACTGCTTTTCTTAATCTCAGTGGAGATATTTACTGATAAACAGCTACCTACGCAGCATGTTTATGTCGTTCCTAAATGAGCTTTTATCTCTCTCCCCTCACCACAAATCAGATTCTTCTGAGGAGTTCCCAGTACATTATACTTTCCCCTGTGTAATTACCTTAACAAGCTCCAGCTGTTTTTATTCTCAGAAGGTTTACTCCCTGATATACAGCTGCCTACCCCCATCGTAAGTGCAGGTCCTAAATGAGCTTTTTTCTCTGTTCCCTCACCACAATCCAGATTCTTTTGGGGAGTTTCCTGTACAGTAACCATACCAGGAAGTACTTAATTTATTAAGCTACTGCTTTTCTTAATCTCAGTGGAGATATTTACTGATAAACAGCTACCTACGCAGCATGTTCATGTCGTTCCTAAATGAGCTTTTATCTCTCTCCCCTCACCACAAATCAGATTCTTCTGAGGAGTTCCCAGTACATTATCCTTTCCCCTGTGTAATTACCTTAACAAGCTCCAGCTGTTTTTATTCTCAGAAGGTTTACTCCCTGATATACAGCTGCCTAACACCTTCGTAAGTGCAGGTCCTAAATGAGCTTTTTTCTCTGTTCCCTCACCACAATCCAGATTCTTTTCGGGAGTTACCAGTACAGTAACCATACCAGGAAGTACTTAATTTATTAAGCTACTGCTTTTCTTAATCTCAGTGGAGATATTTACTGATAAACAGCTACCTACGCAGCATGTTCATGTCCTTCCTAAATGAACTTTTATCTCTCTCCCCTCACCACAAATCAGATTCTTCTGAGGAGTTCCCAGTACATTATCCTTTCCCCTGTGTAATTACCTTAACAAGCTCCAGCTGTTTTTATTCTCAGAAGGTTTACTCCCTGATATACAGCTGCCTACGCCCTTCGTATGTGCAGGTCCTAAATGAGCTTTTTTCTCTGTTCCCTCACCACAATCCAGATTCTTTAGGGAGTTACCAGTACAGTAAAAATACCAGGAAGTACTTAATTTATTAAGCTACTGCTTTTCTTAATCTCAGTGTAGATATTTAATGATAAACAGCTACCTACGCAGCATGTTCATGTCGTTCCTAAATGAGCTTTTATCTCTCTCCCCTCACCACAAATCAGCGTCTTCTGAGGAGTTCCCAGTACCTTATCCTTTCCCCTGTGTAATTACCTTAACAAGCTCCAGCTGTTTTTATTCTCAGAAGGTTTACTCCCTGATATACAGCTGCCTACCCCCTTCGTAAGTGCAGGTCCTAAATGAGCTTTTTTCTCTGTTCCCTCACCACAATCCAGATTCTTTTGGGGAGTTACTAGTACAGTAACCATACCAGGAAGTACTTAATTTATTAAGCTACTGCTTTTCTTAATCTCAGTGGAGATATTTACTGATAAACAGCTACCTACGCAGCATGTTCATGTCATTCCTAAATGAGCTTTTATCTCTCTCCCCTCAACACAAATCAGATTTTTCTGAGGAGTTCCCGGTACATTATCCTTTCCCCTGTGTAATTACCTTAACAATCTCCAGCTGTTTTTATTCTCAGAAAGTTTACTCCCTGATATACATCTGCCTACCCCCTTCGTAAGTGCAGGTCCTAAATGGTCTTTTTTCTCTGTTCCCTAACCACAATCCAGATTCTTTTGGGGAGTTACCAGTACAGTATCCATACCAGGAAGTACTTAATTTATGAAGCTACTTCTTTTCTTAATCTCAGTGGAGATATTTACTGATAAACAGCTACCTACGCAGCATGTTCATGTCGTTCCTAAATGAGCTTTAATCTCTCTCCCCTCACCACAAATCAGATTCTTCTGAGGAGTTCCCAGTACATTATCCTTTCCCCTGTGTAATTACCTTAACAAGCTCCAGCTGTTTTTATTCTCAGAAGGTTTACTCCCTGATATACAGCTGCCTACCCCCTTCGTAAGTGCAGGTCCTAAATGAGCTTTTTTCTCTGTTCCCTCACCACAATCCAGATTCTTTTGGGGAGTTACCAGTACAGTAACCATACCAGGAAGTACGTAATTTATTAAGCTACTGCTTTTCTTAATCTCAGTAGAGATATTTACTGATAAACAGCTACCTACGCAGCATGTTCATGTCGTTCCTAAATGAGCTTTTATCTCTCTCCCCTCACCACAAATCAGATTCTTCTGAGGAGTTCCCAGTACATTATCCTTTCCACTGTGTAATTACCTTAACAAGCTCCAGCTGTTTTTATTCTCAGAAGGTTTACTCCCTGATATACAGCTGCCTACCCCCTTCGTAAGTGCAAGTCCTAAATGAGCTTTTTCTCTGTTCCCTCACCACAATTCAGATTCTTTTGGGGAGTTCCCAGTACAGTAACCATACCAGGAAGTACTTAATTTATTAAGCCACTGCTTTTCTTATTCTCAGTGGAGATATTTACTGATAAACAGCTACCTACGCAGCATGTTCAGGTCGTTCTTAATGAGCTTATATCTCTCTCCCCTCACCACAAATCAGATTCTTCTGAGGAGTTCCCAGTACATTATCCTTTCCCCTGTGTAATTACCTTAACAAGCTCCAGCTGTTTTTATTCTCAGAAGGTTTACTCCCTGATATACTGCTGCCTACCCCCTTCGTAAGTGCAGGTCCTAAATGAGCATTTTTCTCTGTTCCCTCACCACAATCCAGCTTCTTTTGGGGTGTTACCAGTACAGTAAACATACCAGGAAGTACTTAATTTATTAATCTACTGCTTTTCTTAAGCTCAGTGGAGATATTTACTGATAAACAGCTACCTACGCAGCATGTTCATGTCGTTCCTAAATGAGCTTTTATCTCTCTCCCCTCACCACAAATCAGATTCTTCTGAGGAGTTCCCAGTACATTATCCTTTCCCCTGTGTAATTACCTTAACAAGCTCCAGCTGTTTTTATTCTCAGAAGGTTTAATCCCTGATCCACAGCTGCCTACCCCCTTCGTAAGTGCAGGTCCTAAATGAGCTTTTTTCTCTGTTCCCTCACCACAGTCCAGAATCTTTTGGGGAGTTACCAGTACAGTAACCATACCAGGAAGTACTTAATTTATTAAGCTACTGCTTTTCTTAATCTCAGTGGAGATATTTACTGATAAACAGGTACCTACATAGCATGTTCATGTCGTTCCTAAGTGAGCTTTTATCTCTCTCCCCTCACCACAAATCAGATTCTTCTGAGGAGTTCCCAGTACATTATCCTTTCCCCGGTGTAATTACCTTAACAAGCTCCACCTGTTTTTATTCTCAGAAGGTTTACTCCCTGATATACAGCTGCCTACCCCTTCGTAAGTGCAGGTCCTAAATGAGCTTTTTCTCTGTTCCCTCACCACAATCCAGATTCTTTTGGGGAGTTACCAGTACAGTAACCATAGCAGGAAGTACTTAATTTATTAAGCTACTGCTTTTCTTATTCTCAGTGGAGATATTTACTGATAAACAGCTACCTACGCAGCATGTTCATGTCGTTCCTAAATGAGCTTTTATCTTTCTCCCCTCACCACAAATCAGATTCTTCTGAGGAGTTCCCAGTACATTATCCTTTCCCCTGTGTAATTACCTTAACAAGTTCCAGCTGTTTTTATTCTCAGAAGGTTTACTCCCTGATATACAGCTGCCTAACCCCCTCGTAAGTGCAGGTCCTAAATGAGCTTTTTTCTCTGTTCCCTCACCACAATCCAGATTCTTTTGGGGAGTTACCAGTACAGTAACCATACCAGGAAGTACTTAATTTATTAAGCTACTGCGTTTCTTAATCTCAGTGGAGATATTTACTGAACAACAGCTACCTACGCAGCATGTTCTTGTCGTTCCTAAATGAGCTTTTATCTCTCTCCCCTCAACACAAATCAGATTCTTCTGAGGAGTTCCCAGTACATTATCCTTTCCCCTGTGTAATTAATTACCTTAACAAGCTCCAGCTCTTTTTATTCTCAGAAGGTTTACTCCCTGATATACAGCTGCCTACCCCCTTCGTAAGTGCAGGTCCTAAGTGAGCTTTTTTCTCTGTTCCCTCACCACAATCCAGACTCTTTTGGGGAGTTACCAGTACAGTAACCATACCAGGAAGTACTTAATTTATTAAGCTACTGCTTTTCTTAATCTCAGTGGAGATATTTACTAATAAACAGCTACCTACGCAGGATGTTCATGTCGTTCCTAAATGATCTTTTATCTTTCTCCCCTCACCACAAATCAGATTCTTCTGAGGAGTTCCCAGTACATTATCCTTTCCCCTGTGTAATTACCTTAACAAGCTCCAGCTGTTTTTATTCTCAGAAAGTTTACTCCCTGATATACAGCTGCCTACCCCCTTCGTAAGTGCAGGTCCTAAATGAGCTTTTTTCTCTGTTCCCTCACCACAACCCAGATTCTTTTGGGGAGTTACCAGTACAGTAACCATACCAGGAAGTACTTAATTTATTAAGCTACTGCTTTTCTTAATCTCAGTGGAGATATTTACTGATAAACAGCTACCTACGCAGCATGTTCATGTCGTTCCTAAATGAGTTTTTATCTCTCTCCCCTCACCACAAATCAGATTCTTCTGAGGAGTTCCCAGTACATTATCCTTTCCCCTGTGTAATTACCTTAACATGCTCCAGCTGTTTTATTTCTCAGAAGGTTTACTCCCTGATATACAGCTGCCTACCCCCTTCGTAAGTGCAGGTCCTAAATGAGCTTTTTTCTCTGTTCCCTCACCACAATCCAGATTCTTTTGGGGAGTTACCAGTACAGTAACCATACCAGGAAGTACTTAATTTATTAAGCTACTGCTTTTCTTAATCTCAGTGGAGATATTTACTGATAAACAGCTACCTACGCACATGTTCATGTAGTTCCTAAATGAGCTTTTATCTCTCTCCCCTCACCACAAATCAGATTCTTCTGAGGAGTTCCCAGTACATTATCCTTTCCCCTGTGTAATTACCTTAACAAGCTCCAGCTGTTTTTATTCTCAGAAGGTTTACTCCCTGATATACAGCTGCCTACCCCCTTCGTATGTGCAGGTCTTAAATGAGGTTTTTTCTCTGTTCCCTCACCACAATCCAGATTCTTTTGGGGAATTACCAGTACAGTAACCATACCAGGAAGTACTTAATTTATTAAGCTACTGCTTTTCTTAATCTCAGTGGAGATATTTACTGATAAACAGCTACCTACGCAGCATGTTCATGTCGTTCCTAAATGAGCTTTTATCTCTCTCCCCTCACCACAAATCAGATTCTTCTGAGGAGTTCCCAGTACATTATCCTTTCCCCTGTGAAATTACCTTAACAAGCTCCAGCTGTTTTTATTCTCAGAAGGTTTACTCCCTGATATACAGCTGCCTACCCCCTTCGTAAGTGCAGGTCCTAAATGAGCTTTTTTCTCTGTTCCCTCACCACAATCCAGACTCTTTTGGGGAGTTACCAGTACAGTAACCATACCAGGAAGTACTTAGTTTATTAAGCTACTGCTTTTCTTAATCTCAGTGGACATATTTACTGATAAACAGCTACATACGCAGCATGTTCATGTCGTTCCTAATTGAGCTTTTATCTCTCTCCCCTCACCACAAATCAGATTCTTCTGAGGAGTTCCCAGTACATTATCCTTTCCCCTGTGTAATTACCTTAACAAGCTCCAGCTGTTTTTATTCTCAGAAGGTTAACTCCCTTATATACAGCTGCCTACCCCCTTTGTAAGTGCAGGTCCCAAATGAGATTTTTTCTCTGTTCCCTCACCACAATCCGGATTCTTTTGGGGAGTTACCAATACAGTAACCATACCAGGAAGTACTTAATTTATTAAGCTACTGCTTTTCTTAATCTCAGTGGAGATATTTACTGATAAACAGCTACCTACGCAGCATGTTTATGTCGTTCCTAAATGAGCTTTTATCTCTCTCCCCTCACCACAAATCAGATTCTTCTGAGGAGTTCCCAGTACATTATACTTTCCCCTGTGTAATTACCTTAACAAGCTCCAGCTGTTTTTATTCTCAGAAGGTTTACTCCCTGATATGCAGCTGCCTACCCCCATCGTAAGTGCAGGTCCTAAATGAGCTTTTTTCTCTGTTCCCTCACCACAATCCAGATTCTTTTGGGGAGTTTCCTGTACAGTAACCATACCAGGAAGTACTTAATTTATTTATTAAGCTACTGCTTTTCTTAATCTCAGTGGAGATATTTACTGATAAACAGCTACCTACGCAGCATGTTCATGTCGTTCCTAAATGAGCTTTTATCTCTCTCCCCTCACCACAAATCAGATTCTTCTGAGGAGTTCCCAGTACATTATCCTTTCCCCTTTGTAATTACCTTAACAAGCTCCAGCTGTTTTTATTCTCAGAAGGTTTACTCCCTGATATACAGCTGCCTAACACCTTCGTAAGTGCAGGTCCTAAATGAGCTTTTTTCTCTGTTCCCTCACCACAATCCAGATTCTTTTCGGGAGTTACCAGTACAGTAACCATACCAGGAAGTACTTAATTTATTAAGCTACTGCTTTTCTTAATCTCAGTGGAGATATTTACTGATAAACAGCTACCTACGCAGCATGTTCATGTCGTTCCTAAATGAGCTTTTATCTCTGTCCCTTCACCACAAATCAGATTCTTCTGAGGAGTTCCCAGTACATTATCCTTTCCCCTGTGTAATTACCTTAAAAGCTCCAGCTGTTTTTATTCTCAGAAGGTTTACTCCCTGATATACAGCTGCCTACCCCTTCGTAAGTGCAGGTCCTAAATGAGCTTTTTTCTCTGTTCCCTCACCACAATCCAGATTCTTTTGGGGAGTTACTAGTACAGTAACCATACCAGGAAGTACTTAATTTATGAAGCTACTGCTTTTCTTAATCTCAGTGGAGATATTTACTAATAAACAGCTACCTACGCAGCATGTTCATGTCGTTCCTAAATGAGCTTTTATCTCTCTCCCCTCACCACAAATCAGATTCTTCTGAGGAGTTCCCAGTACATTATCCTTTCCCCTGTGAAATTACCTTAACAAGCTCCAGCTGTTTTTATTCTCAGAAGGTTTACTCCCTGATATACAGCTGCCTACCCCCTTCGTAAGTGCAGGTCTTAAATGAGCTTTTTTCTCTGTTCCCTCACCACAATCCAGACTCTTTTGGGGAGTTACCAGTACAGTAACCATACCAGGAAGTACTTAGTTTATTAAGCTACTGCTTTTCTTAATCTCAGTGGACATATTTACTGATAAACAGCTACATACGCAGCATGTTCATGTCGTTCCTAATTGAGCTTTTATCTCTCTCCCCTCACCACAAATCAGATTCTTCTGAGGAGTTCCCAGGACATTATCCTTTCCCCTGTGTAATTACCTTAACAAGCTCCAGCTGTTTTTATTCTCAGAAGGTTTACTCCCTGATATACAGCTGCCTACCCCCATCGTAAGTGCAGGTCCTAAATGAGCTTTTTTCTCTGTTCCCTCACCACAATCCAGATTCTTTTGGGGAGTTTCCTGTAGAGAAACCATACCAGGAAGTACTTAATTTATTAAGCTACTGCTTTTCTTAATCTCAGTGGAGATATTTACTGATAAACAGCTACCTACGCAGCATGTTCATGTCGTTCCTAAATGAGCTTTTATCTCTCTCCCCTCACCACAAATCAGATTCTTCTGAGGAGTTCCCAGTACATTATCCTTTCCCCTGTGTAATTACCTTAACAAGCTCCAGCTGTTTTTATTCTCAGAAGGTTTACTCCCAGATATACAGCTGCCTAACACCTTCGTAAGTGCAGGTCCTAAATGAGCTTTTTTCTCTGTTCCCTCACCACAATCCAGATTCTTTTGGGGAGTTACTAGTACAGTAACCATACCAGGAAGTACTTAATTTATGAAGCTACTGCTTTTCTTAATCTCAGTGGAGATATTTACTGATAAACAGCTACCTACGCAGCATGTTCATGTCGTTCCTAAATGAGCTTTTATCTCTCTCCCCTCACCACAAATCAGATTCTTCTGAGGAGTTCCCAGTACATTATCCTTTCCCCTGTGAAATTACCTTAACAAGCTCCAGCTGTTTTTATTCTCAGAAGGTTTACTCCCTGATATACAGCTGCCTACCCCCTTCGTAAGTGCAGGTCTTAAATGAGCTTTTTTCTCTGTTCCCTCACCACAATCCAGACTCTTTTGGGGAGTTACCAGTACAGTAACCATACCAGGAAGTACTTAGTTTATTAAGCTACTGCTTTTCTTAATCTCAGTGGACATATTTACTGATAAACAGCTACATACGCAGCATGTTCATGTCGTTCCTAATTGAGCTTTTATCTCTCTCCCCTCACCACAAATCAGATTCTTCTGAGGAGTTCCCAGGACATTATCCTTTCCCCTGTGTAATTACCTTAACAAGCTCCAGCTGTTTTTATTCTCAGAAGGTTTACTCCCTGATATACAGCTGCCTACCCCCATCGTAAGTGCAGGTCCTAAATGAGCTTTTTTCTCTGTTCCCTCACCACAATCCAGATTCTTTTGGGGAGTTTCCTGTAGAGTAACCATACCAGGAAGTACTTAATTTATTAAGCTACTGCTTTTCTTAATCTCAGTGGAGATATTTACTGATAAACAGCTACCTACGCTGCATGTTCATGTCGTCCTAAATGAGCTTTTATCTCTCTCCCCTCACCACAAATCAGATTCTTCTGAGGAGTTCCCAGTACATTATCCTTTCCCCTGTGTAATTACCTTAACAAGCTCCAGCTGTTTTTATTCTCAGAAGGTTTACTCCCAGATATACAGCTGCCTAACACCTTCGTAAGTGCAGGTCCTAAATGAGCTTTTTTCTCTGTTCCCTCACCACAATCCAGATTCTTTTGGGGAGTTACCAGTACAGTAACCATACAGGAAGTACTTAATTTATTAAGCTCTTGCTTTTCTTAATCTCAGTGGAGATATTTACTGATAAACAGCTACCTACGCAGCATGTTCATGTCGTTCCTAAATGAGCATTTATCTCTCTCCCCTAACCACAAATCAGATTCTTCTGAGGAGTTCCCAGTACATTATCCTTTCCCCGTGTAATTACCTTAACAAGCTCCAGCTGTTTTTATTCTCAGAAGGTTTACTCCCTGATATACATCTGCCTAACCCCTTCGTAAGTGCAGGTCATAAATGAGCTTTTTTCTCTGTTCCCTCAAGACAATCCAGATTCTTTTCGGGAGTTACCAGTACAGTAACCATACCAGGAAGTACTTAATTTATTAAGCTACTGCTTTTCTTAATCTCAGTGGAGATATTTACTGATAAACAGCTATCTACGCAGCATGTTCATGTCGTTCCTAAATGAGCTTTTATCTCTCTCCCTTCACCACAAATCAGATTCTTCTGAGGAGTTCCCAGTACATTATCCTTTCCCCTGTGTAATTACCTTAAAAGCTCAGCTGTTTTTATTCTCAGAAGGTTTACTCCCTGATATACAGCTGCCTACCCCTTCGTAAGTGCAGGTCCTAAATGAGCTTTTTTCTCTGTTCCCTCACCACAATCCAGATTCTTTTGGGGAGTTACTAGTACAGTAACCATACCAGGAAGTACTTAATTTATGAAGCTACTGCTTTTCTTAATCTCAGTGGAGATATTTACTGATAAACAGCTACCTACGCAGCATGTTCATGTCGTTCCTAAATGAGCTTTTATCTCTCTCCCCTCACCACAAATCAGATTCTTCTGAGGAGTTCCCAGTACATTATCCTTTCCCCTGTGTACCAGCTGTTTTTATTCTCAGAAGGTTTACTCCCTGATATACAGCTGCCTACCCCCTTCGTAAGTGCAGGTCTTAAATGAGCTTTTTTCTCTGTTCCCTCACCACAATCCAGATTCTTTTCGGGAGTTACCAGTACAGTAACCATACCAGGAAGTACTTAATTTATTAAGCTACTGCTTTTCTTAATCTCAGTGGAGATATTTACTGATAAACAGCTACCTACGCAGCATGTTCATGTCGTTCCTAAATGAGCTTTTATCTCTCTCCCTTCACCACAAATCAGATTCTTCTGAGGAGTTCCCAGTACATTATCCTTTCCCCTGTGTAATTACCTTAAAAGCTCCAGCTGTTTTTATTCTCAGAAGGTTTACTCCCTGATATACAGCTGCCTACCCTTCGTAAGTGCAGGTCCTAAATGAGCTTTTTTCTCTGTTCCCTCACCACAATCCAGATTCTTTTGGGGAGTTACTAGTACAGTAACCATACCAGGAAGTACTTAATTTATGAAGCTACTGCTTTTCTTAATCTCAGTGGAGATATTTCCTGATAAACAGCTACCTACGCAGCATGTTCATGTCGTTCCTAAATGAGCTTTTATCTCTCTCCCCTCACCACAAATCAGATTCTTCGGAGGAGTTCCCAGTACATTATCCTTTCCCCTGTGAAATTACCTTAACAAGCTCCAGCTGTTTTTATTCTCAGAAGGTTTACTTCCTGATATACAGCTGCCTACCCCCTTCGTAAGTGCAGGTCCTAAATGAGCTTTTTTCTCTGTTCCCTCACCACAATCCAGACTCTTTTGGGGAGTTACCAGTACAGTAACCATACCAGGAAGTACTTAGTTTATTAAGCTCCTGCTTTTCTTAATCTCAGTGGACATATTTACTGATAAACAGCTACATACGCAGCATGTTCATGTCGTTCCTAATTGAGCTTTTATCTCTCTCCCCTCACCACAAATCAGATTCTTCTGAGGAGTTCCCAGGACATTATCCTTTCCCCTGTGTAATTACCTTAACAAGCTCCAGCTGTTTTTATTCTCAGAAGGTTAACTCCCTTATATACAGATGCCTACCCCCTTTGTAAGTGCAGGTCCCAAATGAGATTTTTTCTCTGTTCCCTCACCACAATCCGGATTCTTTTGGGGAGTTACTAGTACAGTAACCATACCAGGAAGTACTTAATTTATGAAGCTACTGCTTTCTTAATCTCAGTGGAGATATTTCCTGATAAACAGCTACCTACGCAGCATGTTCATGTCGTTCCTAAATGAGCTTTTAT
>NW_025961435.1:0-32330 GCF_023159225.1 Perognathus longimembris pacificus
AGTTTATTTCAACTCCCAGCTTATATGCAGTTTTGGAACCAGGGAATAGCATAGGATTGTTAAAATTCCAGAACATAAAGAGTCTTGGAAGTTTGCAACATTTGATTACAGTAAACACAGGACAAGGTTGATAGGAATCTACTCCAGCGGACATAGCAAGGTGGGGACATAGCAAAGTAATTCCGGACAGTAGCTGTGAACGGATGTCCTTGCCTTTAGCATATCCTGGCGGTAACAGCACAGCCAGAGGTGATAATTTACCTAGCTGCAGGTCTGGCTCCCTATCTGCAGGTCTGGCTCCCGTCATCTTGGCGACATCGGCACAGCCAGAGGTCAGGATGAGCTTAGCTGCTAACTCGGCTCCCGACACACTCCAAATGGGAAACAGAGGCTGGACATATCCCGCCCCTGCCTCATGAGACTTCCAGGCTTCATTCAAGGACTGCCATCTAACACCAAGTGACCCTACTGCTAGCCTTCTCCAGGAGGGGCCACATTTCTGCCTTTTATCCCTAATGTCGACGCCCTTTACCAGCAGGAAGCAGCCAGAGAGTCATCGTCCTTTTCCATAGCTATTAAAAGGCTGGAATGTCAGGTCCCTCCTGGAGGGCTCCAAGCAGATGCCCCCACCTTATTAAGTGTCCACCCAGTTACTGGGTAACCAGCAGGCCTGGAGGCAGGTACCTTCCCCTTCCCTGAGGTCACATCCTGGCCCAATCAACCTGGCCCAATCCCCTGCCCTAGATTAGGCAGGGCTGGCTGAGGGTCACCCAGTCTCTCCCTTCTCTCCCTTCTCTTTGGCAATGAATCATCACCACCACAGGCCAGCTGTTCAGGAATAAACTTTTCTCTCCTGCTTTAAAATAAATATCAAAAAAGGAAAACAGAGCTGTGGCTCAAGTGGTAGAGCATTGGCCTGAAGGATGTCAAAGCTTAGTACAGTGCTCATGTTGAGTTCAAGCACAGGCTCCCCATCCCTACCCCAATGCTTCTAATTACGAAGATATGTATATATATTTTTCCTTGATTGAAATTTAGTACCTACATAAATTTGACAGTATACATTTTAACCTTCCCAATGATAAATATCATCTTTCTCCGGGGAGGGGGGAAGAGGGGGAGACGGGGAGAGGGAATGAGGGAGGTAACAGTACAAGGGGGTATGGGAGGGGGAGGGAGAGGGTATGCTGAATGATGGAGGTAACAAACAGTGCAAGGGGAGGGGAAGGGGGGAATGATGCAGGTAACAACCAGTACAAAGGGGAAGGGTAGGGGGGAGGGCAAGGGAGAAAGATGGAAGTACGAAACAGTACAAGGTGGAGGGGGAGGGAAAGGGGGAATGGTAGAGGTAACAAACTGTACAAGGGGGGAGGAGAGGGGGATGGGAGAGGAATGGGGAGAGGAATGATGGAGGTACCAGTACAAGGGGGAGGGGGAAATGGAGGGGAATGATGGAGGTAACAAACAGTACAAGGGGGATGGGAGCTGAGGAACTATGGAGGACAAAACTGTACAAGGGGAGAGGTGGTAGAGTGAGGGGAATGATGGAGGTAACAAACAGTACAAGGGGGGAGGATGTTGGGGTCAGCTGTACCTTTAAGGGGCCACAGCTGCCCTCAGCCTGTCCCTCCCCTTCCTGTCTTTAACCGGAAGAGAAGGAAGTTGGACACCATTTGAGGGACAGCTCCTTGGGACCAATCACGGGCCCCTCTCTTGTGCGTGCCTTTGGACTATATCTGGGAGGTTCCTCATTTGAATAAACAGAAGCCCTAGAGGTTTTCCCCAGGGACCCACACGCCCGTGTCGTTCTTGGCGGCTTTTGGGCACCCTGCGACCACACGCCACCGAGGCTACCCGTGGCCATCACTCACTCGTGAGTGGTAATGGACCACCCAGGAAGGGGCGGACAAGCCCATTCCCCCCCAAGCAAGGAGAATTCGAGAGAGAGAGACGAGGCTACCAGTGGCCATCGCTCCCACATAAGAGCGATAAAGGGCCACCCAGGAACAGGCAGACAAGCCCCTTCCCCCCCCAAGCGAGGGGAAGTCGAGAGAGAGAGAGAGCCCACAGAGGGGAGGGGGGGGAGGGAGGGGGGAGGGGAACAATGGAGGCAACAAAGAGTACAAAGGGGAGGGGAGCTGTGGAACTATGGAGGTAAAATCTGTACAAGGGGAGAGGTGGCGAGGTTGCGGGAATGATGGAGGTAACAAACAGTACAAGGGGGTACTGGGGAGGAAGGGGGAGGGGGTATTATAGAGGTAACAAACAGTAAAAAAGGGTAGGGGGAGTGGAGAGGTAGGGGAGGGGGAAAGATGGAGGTAAAAAACAGTAAAAGGGGTGGGGGAGGGGGGAAATGTAGATAATAAACAGCATGAGGATGGAAAGGGAAGGGGGATGGGGAATGATGGAGGTAACAGTACAAGGGGGCAGGAGGAGGAGGATGGGGAGGGTGCACTGATGGAGGTAACAAACAGTACAAGACATGTACTCAAGGCCTAACGTATGAAACTGTAATCACTCTTTTCATCACTTTGACAGTCAATAAGGGAAAAAAAGAAAAGTGACAATAATAGATGTTGGAGGGTGGGGGGATATGGCCAAAGGGAACTCTTCTACAGTTAGTGGGAATGTAAATTTGTTCAACTATTCTTGAAAGCAGTATAAAGGTTCCTCAAGACACTAAACATAGAAATTTCCTATGACCCAGCAATTCCAGTCCTGGGCATTTATCCAAGTAACCACAAACCACACTAAGGCTGTCAGCACTGCATGTTCATTGCAGTATTGTTTAGCATATCCAAGATATGGGATCACCCAGATGCCCCTCGATTAAATTAATGGATCAATAAAATGTGGCATATATATACAATGGAATTCTATGCTTTCAGCAGAAAGAATGATATTGCTCTAATCATAAGGAAATGGAAGTACTTCGTGTGACTTTTTCCTAATTTTTTCTAAGGGAAGAGAGCCAGACCCAAAGAAACAAAAACGCTATGTTCTCCCTTATTGGTATGAATTAGTATATGTCTTGGATAGTCCTAGCAGATGATCACAATAGCTCAATAGCTATATACAGATGATTATATAAGATGATGCTAGGAGAAATGGTTCCAAAATATGGAAATAGGTGGTTTATCATTATGTTGTTAGTTTCACCCTACTGTGTGATTTTTTTTATTTTTTCATCTGTTCTTTTTCACTATGACTTAGCCCCTGTTGTCACTGCTGATTCTGGTACCATGGTAATTTTATATATGTCTTTCTGAATTAGGGAAGGGAAGAGGAGCATCAAAATGGTGAGATAAAGTGTAAAATGCGAACCAATGCAACAGCAATATTTACAAGAAAATATGTTGGAAATTAACTGTACAAATTGAGGTGGGGTAATTGGAAAGGAGGGAAGGTAGAAAATAAATGAGCAAGGGGTAACAAGTTGGACAAGATATGTATTCACTATCTAATGTATGTAACTGCACCCTATATGTACTTCACCTTGACAGTAATAAAAAAAAGACAAAAATTAATCAAAGTGAGCGAGACCAAAAGAAACATATGTTGCCTGGTCTCTGAACTTTACAGTCATTAGAAACGGCCTAGGAATCTACAGGGATACACAGTGGATGGTAAAAGACAAATCATACCACTTATACATGATATATTATACAGGACTCTAGCCATTCAAACAGTGAGAAGAAAGAAGGATATTCTTAGGAGAGGATCACAATAGGTCAATAGCTATGTGCACATGATAATAGAAAAGGGTGTTTATTGAAGTGAACTTCAAGAAATGGAAAGGAGATTTTTTTATTTCAGTTTTTATGATTTTTCCTCTTTTATTGTTTTTGGTGATTTCTGTGCTTTTTGCTTGTATGTAAGTTTATCTGTGTTGGGAGAGTAAAGGGAAGTACAGAAATGGTGGAACAAAATGTGAACAAATGTACCAGGGATACTCATCAGATACTGTGTTGAAAATTAATCTGTATAACTTGGGGATGGTTTGAGGCAGGGGAGGGGAATGGGGGAGTAAATGAAGGAAGAGGTCACATTGTTCAAAAAGAAATGTACTCAGTACATGACCTATATAACTATAACCCCTTTGTACAACACCTTTACAATAAAAGTAAATTATAATAATAAAAATAAAATTGAGAAACAGATATGAAAGAGTAATAGTGGACAAATTACACCAATGAATGTTATACATGGAAGTATCCCAATGTATCCCCTTGACACAATTAGTAGACACTAACAAAAAAATTTAGATAAAGATTATAAAACTATAAAATAAAAGAAATGCATCTTCCATATATTTAATAGTGTATTTGGTCCTTCAGAAATACCACAGGAGCTGTTATATCGATCTTTCAATAGAACCATCAAAGGAAAAACCTATATAACCTTTCCCATAGGAATTAAAGGGCTCATTTCAGTAAAAATCAATAGCTTGAGGCACTCAACCTTTTTTCTTGGAGGCTGCCAAAACTTTCTTATTTTAATATTCCATTTCAACATCTAGGAAATGTGAATGCTAGAGAGGATCCACTCACTGAACATTTCTAAAGCCACATAAGTGCGTGCGCTAGGACTCATAGATTTTAAGGCTTTAAAATTATATAGATCAAGAACTATTACTATGCTGTAGAAGTGTGCCTGACCTTGTATGTTGATTCAGCTTAAGCTCATTGAAATAATAGCACATATTTCAATGGTCAAAGATGAGAAATACATTCACATGCAAGTCATACTGTAACAATAATAATATAATAATAACTGGGCCAGAAAATTCATGGGCTGGACTGTGAAATCAAAAGCTGATATGTAGAAATTCTGTCTGATCTGGGTTTTCTGAAAGTTCCCCAAGGTGTTTACTACTGAGTGAAATTTTCTTTTGTCCTTTTTTTAGTCAGTAATAGGACTTGAACTAAGGGCTTCGATTCTCTCTGAGCTCTTTTGTTCAAGTCCAGTACTCTATCTCTTTGAGCCACAGTGCCACTTCTGGTTTTCTGGTGGTTAATTGGAGATAAGAGTCCCACAGACTTTCCTGCTCAGACTAGCTTTTGATCTGTGATCATCAGATCTCAAGCTCATAAATAGCTAAATGTACTGGTGTGAACCACTAATGCCCGGCTGAAATATTCTTGTGACCTATGTGTTAACAATTTCAAGCCTTTTTATTTGTCATTGGAGACATATGAAATGTAAGTTCTCCTGGGACTGTGTTCTAATATTTACCTGTAGGCCAAATACATATTGGCTGCTAAATCTTTTGCAAGAGCCAATTAAAAAATTTCAAAAGTGACTAAGTTGGTTAAGATTGCTCCTTTCCCAGCTCTCTTTTGCCCCTTTTCCTGTCTTCTGTCTTTCAATCAGGCTGATTATCTTGCAACGACTGTTTCTAACTTTAGACTGAAAGAAAAGCTCTAAATTACTATGAATGGGAGATGATCAATGAAATTATACTTGAGTTACTGTCTGATTGAATGTAGTGGCCCTTGAGAATTCAGATGTTCCCCTCCTTTTGACATCGCCAGCCATCCTTTTCTGAAGGATGAATGGAAAGGTGCGAAGAAGAAGACCATGGGAAGTGTTGCGTTCAAAGTGTCATTCCAGGACCAGGGAAGGTGTTATAGTTCTATTGTGCAATGTAAGGTTTGAATCACCCACATGGCATTTTTGTTGAGATTTATAGGAAATATTGGCAAAGCAGAACCATTCTAGAGTATGGCAAGCCAAGAAAATAGAAAATCTGCCTGATAATGGAGAATTCTGAGTGGGTAGCCATATTGAGGAAATAATGACAATGTTTGCTAATGTATGCTAGGTCATTTCTACTACCCAACAAACTTTGCCCAAGAGTGGAAGTGAGTAGGGAATAAATCTCTATTGAAAATAAGAAGTCCTCCACCACACACATGGTTGTTTCAAATAACTTTCTTTTATGTGCTGGCCTGATCATCCTTGATAGAATTCAGCAGTTAGCAGTAGAGATCACTTCTTGCCTAGAACACCCTTAACTAACTTCCATCCTGAAACAACTTCTAAAGTCCAGAATGTTCCCATCCTTACCTTATTCTAGTCTTTTGAGATCCTGCTGAAATTTTATAATGTGATGTTTCTTGCTCAGCACGTTCAATAAAACCCACTTGTGAAAGAAGTGCCCCCATCCCTCAAAAAAGACTCACACGATAAGTACAATCCTAAGTACCAATTATGTGTCAAGCCTGTGCTAGGCACACGCAAAGTCTTTTGTTGAGAGTTGATCATCTGGGAGGCTGGGGATATGGCCTAGTGGCAAGAGAGCTCGTATACATAAGGACCTGGGTTCGATTTCCCAGCACCACATATACAGAAAACAGCCAGAAGTGGCGCTGTGGCTCAAGTGGCAGGGTGCTAGCCTTGAGCAAAAGAAAGCCAGGGACAGTGCTCAGGCCCTGAGTCCAAGGCCCAGGACTGGCAAAAAAAAAAAAAAAAACAGAGTTGATCATCTGGGAGATCTTGTAATGACAGTGCAATGTTAGCAGGTGTGTGGAGAAGCAGGGTATATGGAGGAAAAAACTGATGGATCTGTATTTTTCCATGTGTGTTGAAGGAAAGGTGGAGTGAAGGGAAAGGAAACAGTCACATGACTACTTGGCTCAAGGCTCTGTAGAAAGACTTTTGGCATTTTGTTAGGAGATTGATGGGCAGGCAACGACTAGGCCCATTGTTACTGTACAATCCTTCTGCATGACTGGCCTTTTAAATCAACTTTCTGGAGAGCAGCTTGATATTGCAGGCTATTTGAAATTTTGCCTGGGATTGAATTAAAATGGCCATTTCTTGGAATTTTTTAAAATAGAATACAGGAGACAGAATCATCATGATTTTTTTGAAAAATAACTTTTGGCATAAAGACCACTTGTTTGAGAGCAGAGGCAGATCTGGTCTCTGGTCAGCTTCTCTTCCCTCGGGTGCCTCTGTGGGGCCACATTCACGGTCTTTCTCATGGGTGGTCAGATGTTACAATGGGCATCCCACATCCCTGTCTTGCTTTGGACCTGGACACACTGATATTTTTGTTACAGTAGGGTTGGTCACCTCGAACTCAACCCTGTGAAAGGTCTGAGGAAATGTGGTTGGAGATGACAACCATGTGACAGACAGCTGTCAGTTGAAAGCCGGTTCAGTGTCAGGGTTGAAAGGAATGACAGGATTATGGTCCCTGGGAAGAGCTCACAGGGTGGGGGTGGGGCGGGGGGAGGTCCTTTCTCAGGGCCAAGGGACATATGGATTTCTCCACTGTGGATCATTACTATACACAATATGTAGCACTTGATTCCCAAGGCCTTGATGGTGGGTGGAGGTTGATTTTTACTTGCTCTCCTGTTGGTTTGGCTGTTTGGTTTGCAGGCTTTAAATGCTCTTTTGTATGGTGATGAAAAAGGGCTTTGGTAAAACATAAGTTTCATGAAGGGAGCCATTGTGTACACGTGTACCTTTGTTATGTCCAAGTCGCAAGAAGACCATCAAGAACACCACCGAGAGCCAGATGTTCTGAGATGCAATAGCAAGGCTTTACTCAGGTGGGCTGCAGTGGTCTTCTTGGTGGTCTTCTCGCGACTTGGGCATAACAGTTCGCATTTCGTCTGGATTACCCCCAGAGACCACTGAGACCCCAGACCTGAAGGTAAGAAAACAGCACTGTTGATTTGTCTTGTCCTGTCATTTGTCTGTTCGTCTGCTTTGCTTTCACTTTTCTTCTTGAGAACGGCCATTCCAACTCATATTTCTTGAAGGGGTTGTCGAAGCAGATGCCCTTGCACAGCAATCCTGGAGGAACTGGGAGTCATCACAGATCTTCCACCCTCAAAGGGGGACCCCTAGAACCCTGCCTTGATACGAGTAGTGTGCAAGTCAGTTGGGTTTTTGGCCAGAACTGACCGGGAGGGTCTCCTAACCGAGGCTCAAACTGCCCAACTTGATCTTGGGTCTGCTCCTTCTGTTCCTTCACAGGAGCCAGCTGATCAACTTGGGAGATCTCCAGTTTGTAAGTCTTTTAAATATCAGACCTGTGTGTATTGTTTTTTCTGTTTTATTGAAATTGTTTTACCTCTTGTTACTTTGTGGACTGAACAACTGACGAGACTGATAGCCATGGGCAACGTCCCTTCCACTACCCTGGACTTGACTTTAGCCCACTGGAAGGAAGTTACTCACAATAATAGTGTAGAGATCAAGAAAGGAAAGTGGGTGACTCTCTACTCTTCTGAGTGGCCCATTTTCGATCTGGGGTGGCCACCAGAAAGGACGTTGACTTGAGTACAATTCTCATAGTAGAGGACTATGGTTTTAATTCTTTACATAGCATGTTGTGGATTCTTTGTTGTTGTTATTTTTTGTGGGGCATGAATGCAGGTGCTGTCCCTGAGTTCACTCATTTCTTCCTCTCTCTGTCTCTCTTTTCCTCTCTTTCTTTTCTCTTTCTTTCCTTCTTTCCTTCCTTCCTTCCTTCCTTCCTTGCTTCCTTCCTTCCTTCCTTCCTTCCTTCCTTCATTCCTTCCTTCCTTCCTTCCTTTCTTCTTTGCCAGTCCTGGACTCAGGTCCTGAGTAGTGTCCCTGGCTTTATTTTTTGTTCAAGGCTCACACACTAGCACTTAATCCACTGCTCCACTTCTTTCTTTTTCTATATATGTGGTGCTGAGGAATTGAACCAAGGGCTTCATGTATACAAGGCAAACACTCTACCAGTAGGCTACATTCCCAGCTCTTCTCCTTTCTTTTCAAGGCTAGTCCTCTGTCACTTTGAGTCACAGTGCCACTTCCAGGTTTTTGTTTTTGTAGTTAATTGGAGATGAGACTCTTTAAGAGACATTCTTGTCCTCAGTGGCATTAAACCACGATCCTCAAAGCTCAGACTCCTGAGTAGCTAGGATGACAGACAGGAATGAGCCACCAGTACCCTGCACATTGGGACACTTCTAAAATGTAGATCTTATGCTTAAATACCTCTTCTCCACTGCTTTATGGAAGGAGCCCCACTTGACTCCATCCTCTTTTTAATTTTCTCAATGCTTATAGCATTCTACAGAGTTGTTTTCTTCCTGCTTTTCTGTCTCTGTCTCTTCTTCCTGGAACCTTCCCCATTCGTGTATGCATGTAAAATGGCTACCCATCCTTAATGACCTACTCAGATGTCAAGTTGAAATGATAAGTCTTCTCTCAAATCTTCTAGGTAGATCAGAAGCTGTGCTAGTACTGGTTATATTGCTCTTCCTAATAATGCCACATAATTCACATCCGGTTTTTTTCTGAGCTGGGCTGTCTCCATAGTGTCTTCCTCTATAGCACATTTGTATCAGAGTTCTATGGAGAGTTGGGAAACAGATCTCAATGAACTCGTGTTCCAATAGGAGGTGATTTGGTTCATCCTAGCTGATATCTCTATTGTCTGTAGCTATTAGATAATGGGGTTGGGTTCAAGGACTTCCAACTGTCATTCTTGCCTTCAAATTTGGCCTTCTGAAACAATTTATTTTAATAATAGGACATGGAAAGTTTACATGTTGTTCTAGTTTGTTAAATAGAGATACTGTGATTCTTTTTTTAAACTTTAAGTCTTTGTACAAAGGAGTTGTATTCACCATATCAGTTGAGTACAATTCATCCCCTTCCTTCATTCTCCTCATCTCTCCTAACCCATGGCTTGCCTCAGTTTTCTTAACCTTAAAAGATATGTACAAAGTACACCACGTGTGGGTAGAGAATGTTACAGGTTGAACAATACTGAAACATATTGCATCTGAGAATGAAGATGGCAAAACAAAACTCCGTGAAAGCTATTGTATAATAGGGGTTGAGAGGGCAGAGAATGTGAGAGGAAAGGAAGGGTTAATTTAACATACTTTATCATCAATTGTAAAATCTCTTTTAAAAGGTGCTAAATTGAAGAGTTCTTTTTCTGCAAGTATTGTTTGCAGTAAAAATGTTGTTAGAATTTTGAGATGATTTTCCCCCTTTTTTGTATTAAATTTCGTACAAATATTGTAAAAGTTAAATAATTTTTCCCCAGACTCTCAATGTTCCATCTTATAATATGAAATAGAAAGGAAATCAGCATGCAGAATAACTATGGTGCCCAGTGTTGAAAACATTACATATATAAAAAATGTACTCCCTGGAAAGACACTAGTCAAATTTCCCTTCTACAAATTTGAGGATATATCATGTAACAGTAATATTTAATATAATTAATTGCGGAGTTTTAGTAAATGTTGGCCTCCAGTGAGAAAATCCCAGATGGTAGGTGGGATTTTCACATTACGGTGAGTACAGTGTTGAAGTTGACATATTTGGTCTCCTGGGTATCCTTTATCACTAACTGCAAGAACTCCACTCACCTAATTTTCTTTAGCAAGGGAAAAACTATTCTCTTGAATAGACACTTAGGTCAGAGAAAATAAGGTCAAAAGAAGTAGTTTCAGTTAGGTTAAGTAGAATTTGGTACACTCAGCATTTTCTCTTCCAATTTTTTTCTAGCAGCCAGTATTATTTTCATTGACCTTCATTAAATTTTTACATGTCAGCACTGCTTATCCCTGTTCTTAAAGATTTTTGCATTTAAATAGTTTGGAGTAGACAACGGTAACATAAATAGTGCCATAATCATAACGTGTGTAAAAAATTATGCTGGTTATTTTTCCCCCCACTGAGGTATCATTGGTGCCCCCCATAGAAAGGACTCAGTTGGTGGATCAGAATTGTTGGAAAGTCTGGCTCCCCTGTTAATGAGTAGTTTAAGCTTGGAAGGTCTTTAAGTGCTTCCAGCCTCAGTTACCTTCTCCATCAAAAATAGAAAGAGAAGCACCTCTTGATGATTAGCAATACTGCATGGAAGCTCTCTAGAACTAAAACAGCATCTAAGGAATGTAGTCTAAAAATCACTGCCATAGAATGATGCTAGTTAAGAGGTATGTTATTATGGTCCTCAGAGTCAAAGTTTTAATGAAAGAGTTGTATGCTACAGGTTTTCCAGTGCCCAGCCCATGATAGTCTTAATAAATATTGAAGAACTAAGTGAGTTAGTAAAATTGTGTGCAAAGAATGCTTAGTTGAGCATCTCATTGGTGCCATATGGTATAAATATGAGTAGGATCACTGCAAAGAAGCTTCAGAGTGGAGAAGTATCCAAATGTCCTCAAATCCCCGAGTTGCCAGGAAAGAGATCTTGGCTCCATTCTCCAGAAAGTTCCAGCAGAGGGACTTGCCTCCCAAGGGTTTGGCTGAGGATAGACATGGGTTCAGGGCAAAGTGGTCATTTCCAGGAAGGTCCCACCCTGGTGCAAAATGGTCTCCTTGTAAGGGCAGAAGTCCTGTGGGGCCTCATTAATTGTTGAGGCTTAGTATAACCTGGGCTGGCCTTGCCTGAGCAGGGAAAGCACGCCGTGTTTAGCATTTACTCTACTTTGCTCATTCATACTAGGGTATCATGATGAACACCTAGTCTTTTTCTGTTTCATTAATTATTGAATTAGGTTTGCGTGTATCTTTACATGTTTCATTTTAGAGTATGTTGTGCCTGTTGGGTGCTTAATTCAGGGCCTGGGAGTGGTCTGATTTTTTCTTTTTTAAATAAAGGCTAGTGCTCTACCACATGAGCCACAGCTCTACTTCCAGGCTTTTTCTTTTTGGCTGGTTACTTGGTGATAACAGGCTGACAGTCTTTAAGGCTAGTGCTGGCTTTAAACAGCAACCCTCACTTCTCAGCCTCCTGAGTAGCTGGTGTAAGCTTGAGCCAATGGTGCCTAGCATATTTTGTTAGTTTTTGAGAAATACATTATATAGGTTAATCGAAAAGCATATAAAAAGTATTTCTCCTAATTTTTGAACGAAACTGCTTAACAAGAAGAAATTCCAGAACTGGTATCTTGTGTGTTATGGAGAGGTGGTCTATGTCTATGCATGCCAGTGGCTTGTTCTGTTTGCTTTGCCTTCTTGAATACTAGACATAGCTTTCCAACTTCAACAGCCATATTTTACAGCATTATCCACCCCCCACACATACACACACACACGAATCACAAGAATGTGCGCATACATTCTTTCTCTAACAGTGTTATTTTCTATAATGAAGTATTTTCTCTGCAGAGAAATCAAAGGAAAAAGGAAAATGCTCAAATTATTGCAGACATTCTTTAGTCACCCAAATCTCCTGTTGTTTATGCTATTTCCTGTGGTGAAAAAAAATCATGCATTGTTGTGTGTTCTCTTTGTAAATTGTTACAGATAGCCACACTTTTTTCTGAAAATAAATTTCCCAAAGTGAATTTTTAATCAATGTGCTGATTTAATTGCAGTCCAGATTTTATGGTAAATTAAATTCACCATTTGAAAGGTTTACATTTTTCCCAGAAATAATTTCTTGTACCATGTACACTTTTTCCATTACTAATGAAGTTATCTTGACGAATGTGTGTCAGAAATATGGAAAGACCCAATGGGCTAGATCCAAACCGCAGATGAAAAGTGAAAACAGGACTCCAGCTCTCTCAGGCTGGCTCATCCCATGCTATCGATAAGGCAGATACAGGAAGCTATGGTGATTCAAGTAAAAGAGCAAAGAATTAAAACATTTTCTTATGCTGAAACTTACAATGGGATTTTATTTAGTTTGGTGAAAAACACCGTGAACAATTTTTTTGTGAGCTTTTCTCTCGTTTCCTTACTTTTGTGGTGGTCTTCAGATTCCTAGATCTTTACAAATCCACTTGAATAAAGAACATTTACTGTTCTGAATTGAAAAAGTTTTTTGTTTGTTTGTTAGCTCTGACTTACCTTTAAGGTCGCTAGGGGATTTAATTTGACTTGTATTTTAGACTTTATTTTTAATGAGTAGAAATTATACTGGAAGGCAGGGTCTGGCTGTGTTGCCTTGGCTGGTATTAAGGTAAAGTGCTCAGTCAATCCTTCTGTCTCAGAGTCTGGAGTCACTGGGTCTGAAATATGAGCCCTGGTGCCCCAATACCCAGCTTCATTGCATTTCCTTGTTTTCCCAGGTATAGTGATGACAATTTGATTGTGTTTGCACTGAGTGACAAATGAATTTGGAGTGTGTTTTGTCTTCCCCCTCTTCTCTCTCCTTGTCCTCCGCTCTCCCTTGTCTTCCCATGCCCTCCTCCCTTCCCTTCCTTTCCTCGTTCTCTCCCCTGCTTCTTTTGTCCCTTCCCCCCTTCTCTCCCTCTCTCCTTTCCCACTCGCCTCTTCTGTTCCCTTCTCTCCCCCTCTCCAGCTTTATTCTTTTTCTTTTCTTGCAGCACTGGGAATCAAACCCAGGGTCTTGGGCATGCTAGGCCTACCCAAATGGAGTTTTTTTCTGATATTATATTTGGCAAAAATGACTGTGGTTTTCAAATATTGTTAATCCCCTAAATTTTTCATCCCTCAAACACAATAATCCCAAAGCCTATGGACTTTTACAGCCAATTAAACAAGTTGTAGTGAAATATTTGAGTTTGATCCTCTCCATCATGAGATTTAGGATGACCTCAGATGTGGGCCATGCAGTTAATCTGACAAAGGCACGGGCCATACCAACCTGGAGTGGACTTCCAAAAGGTAGATGTCTTGCTGGACATTATAACTAGATTATAGCTGTAATTGCGGCTTGGTTTTTATCGGATGATGACATGCAATTCAGCTATACAGAAAAAAATGTGTATCCACAATTTTTGGTCATTTTCTGTGGCTGAGAATAGCCTCTGTTCTTTTTTTCTCCCCAACAATGAATACTTTTTTGATGGTATTTAAGGTGATCATATTAATTGGTATGAGGGCATCTATGTACTTATGAAATCTAGTCCTAGATCATTAGGACAACATCCTCTGTTCACCATATCTTACCATCTTTAGTGGCAAGAACATCAAAATCTCTGGGATATTTTTAGGATGTTGGAGGTTACACAGTAGAAGCCATAAGTTTAATATGGGCATTGTCTCTTCAGAAGAGCCTGTCTATCACATGTGAAGATTTCTAAACCTCCCATGCCTTCGCCACATCATGGCGATGAATCCTAATGTTGGTACTCTCAAGTTATTTCTAAGTTTTCAACATAGTTCTGCTGACAGTAAGAAACACAAATACTTCCTGTTCTTTAATGTATACACCACAGCAAAGAAATGCAGGCAAAGGTAGGTCCCGGGACTCAAAGCCTATAATCCTAGCTTTTCAGGTGCCTGAGATCTGATGATTGCAGTTTGAAGCCACTTTGGGCAGGAAAGTCAATGAGATTCTTATCTCCAAAAAACTACTCAGAAAAATCTGGAAATGGCACTGTGGCTCATGTGGTAGAATGCCAGCCTTGAGCAAAAGTTGCTTGGGACAGTGCCCAGAGTTCAAGTCCCAGGACCAACAAACCAAAAATCCCATGCAACAGTAAGCATTTATTGCTTCAGGAAGAATTTATTGTAATAAACACGTATGAGGAAAATATCATTGTTGAAAAAGACTAAAGAGAAATCAGTGTCAATGTGTTTGAAGAAAATGGGGTCATTTGATATTTAAATCTGACTTTGCCTTTGTTCAATGTTTTTATTGCATACAAGATTGCTAGTCTGATCCATTTGGAATTGATTTTGGTATAGGGTGATATATAAGGATCTAGTATTCGTTTGTTGCATGTGTTGAACCAGTTTTGTCAGCACCATTTGTTAAAGAGTTTATCTTTCTTCCAGACTATTTTTTAGCTCCTTTATCAAAGATAAGGTAGGCATAGATCTGTGGGTTCATTTCTGGATCTTCAATTCAGTTCCATTGGTCTTCAGGCCTGTTCCGGTGTCAACACCAGGCTGTTTTTACTACTATAGCTTTATAAGAGAGCTTGAAGTTGAGTATTGTAATTCCTCCAGCACTGTTCTTTCTTCTTAGGATTGTTTTTGCTATTCTGGGTCTTTTAATGTTCCATATGAATTTCTGGATTGCTTCCTCTCTTTCATTAAAAAATGGTGTTGGATTATTAATGGGTATTGCATTGAATTTGTAAATAGCCTTTGGCAATATTGCCATTTTGACTATATTATTTCTCCCAATCAAGGAGCATGGGAGTTTTTTCCACTTCCTTAGTCCTGCCTTAATTTTGTTTTTCATGCTTTTAAATTCTCATCATAGATGTCTTTCACTTCTTTATTTAAGGTTATTTCTAGGTATTTTAAGTTTTTTTGAGGATATTGCAAAGGGAGTTGCTTTCCTGATTTCAGTGTCGGTCTTCGGGTCATTAGCATATAAAAGGCTGTTGATTTTTGAGTGTTTATTTTATATCCTGCCACTTTGCCAAAGTGTTGGATCAGATCTAGTAGCTAGGGAGTAGAGTCTATGGGGTTCTTTAGGTATAGGATCATGTAATCTTCAAAAAGAAAAAGTTTCACTTCATCTTTTCCTACTTGGATCCCCTTTATGTTCTCTTCTTGCCTAATTGCTCTGGCTAGGAATTCTAGTATTCTGTTGAAGAGGAGGGGGAGAGAGCACATACCTGTCTTGCTCCTGATTTCAAAGTGAATGGCTTTAGCTTTTCACCGTTTAGAAATATGCGTGCAGTTGGTTTGTCCTAAACTTCCTTTATTTTATTCAGGAATGTTCCCAGGAATCTCAGTTTTTCCAGGGCTATTATCATAAATGGGTGCTGGATTTTATCGAACGCCTTTTCCGCATCCAGAGATATAACCATGTGGTTCTTTACCTTGCTCCGGTTGATGTGGTGGATTACAATAATTGACTTGCGTATATTAAACCAACTTTGCATCCCTGGGATGAATCCAGTTTGGTCATGGTGTATGATTTTTTTGATGACTGTTGAATTCGATTGGCCAGAATTTTGTTGAGAATTTTTGTGTCTATGTTCATCAGGGAAATCGGTCTACAGTTCTCTTTTCGTGATGAGTCCCTGCCTGGTTTCGGGATGAGGGTTACGCTGGCTTCATAGAATATGTTTGGTAATGAACTTTCTCTTTCAATTTCATGGAAGAGTTTGAAAAATATTGGTGTGTGTTCTGTTTTGAAGGCCTCGTAGAATTCTGCTGTGAATCCATCTGGACCTAGACTTTTTTCGGATGGGAGACCACTTATTGCTGTTTCTATTTCAATGCTGGATATGAGTCTGTTTAGAAGGTTTAAATATTCATGATTAAGTTTGGGGATATCAATTTTTTCTAGAAAACCATCCATTTCTTCCAGGTTCTTGAATTTGTTGGCGTAAAGGTTTGCAAAATAGTCCCTTATTGTGTTCTGAATTTTGGATGTTTCTGTGGTGATGTTACCTGTTTCATCTCTGATCTTGTTTATTTGGGTGTGCTACCTTCGTTTTTTGGTCAGGTTTGCTAGGGGTTTGTCTATCATGTTAATTTTTTTCAACGAACCAACTCTTTGTTTTGTTGATTGTTTCAATTTTTTTGTCTCTAGTTTATTTAACTCTGATTTGGTTTTAATTATTTCCTTCCATCTATTGACTTTGGGTTTGGCTTGTTGTTCTGTTTTGCGAAGATGAAGGTGCATCCTTAAGTGGTTGAGTTGCTGTTTATCCACATTGTTGGTGTATGCACTCAGAGATATGAATTTTCGTCTGAGTACAGACTTTTCTGTGTCCCAAAGAAGCTGGTACATTGTGTACTTATCTTTGTTGAATTCCGTAAACATTTGAATTTCTGTCCTTATTTCTTTAATGACCCACAGATGGTTCAGCAGTATGTTGCTTAGCCTTCATGGTTTGTAGGATTTTGTGTGGTGGCTATTTGAGTTCAGCTCTAGGTTTATTCCTTTGTGGTCTGAGAGAATGCAGGGAATGATTTTGATCCTTCGCAATTTGTGCAGATTTTCTTTGTGCCCTAAGATGTGATCTATTTTGGAAAATGTTCCATGTGCTGCCAAAAAGAATGTCTATTCTGGTATTGCTTGATGAATTATTCTGTAGATGTTGGTTATGTCTATTTCGTCTATGCACTTGTTTAGTTGTGTGGTTTCTTTGTTCCATTTTTGGCATGTTGATCTGCCCAGAGGTGACAGTGGAGTGTTAAAGTCTCCAATTATCAATGTATTTGGGTCTATGCGTGTTTTTAGAGTTAGTAGTGTATGTTTGTTGAAGTTGGGTGCTCCTGTATTTGATGTGTGGATATTTAGGATGGTTAAATACTCCTGTAGGAGTGAACCCTTTATTAGTATGTAGTAACCTTCTTTGTCTCTTCTTACCATTTTTAATTTATAGAATTTAATTTGTAGAATTGCAACTCTAGCCTTCTATTGGGGGGCATTTACTGGTAGATTTTATTCCATCCTTTCACTTTTAGATGTTTGCTTTTGCTGGATAGATGTGTCTCTTGGAGGCAACAGAAAGATGGATTTTGATTTTTGATCCAACTAATGAGCCTGCGGCTATGAATGAGAGTTTAGCTGTGTACAGTATTCTTGGTTGATAGTTTTTCTTATTTAGGGTTTGGTATACTTCATGCACGCTCTCCTTGCTTTCAAGGTTTCTGCTGAGAAGTCTGGGGTAATTCTGATTGGTTTTCCTTTATATGTGATTATTTTCTTCTCCATAACAGCTTTAAAGATTCTTTCCTTGGACTCTATTATCCTGTTTTGTTGACAATGTGTCGGTGGGATGTCCTCCTCTGGTCTGGTCGGTTTGGGGTTGTAAATGTTTCTTGTATCTGTATCAGCCTATCCTCCGGGATATTTGGGAAGTTCTTGGCTATATTCTGTTAAATAGTTTGCCCATTCCCCTAATTTTTTCTCCAGGTTTTCCTCAATACCTATTAGCCTTAAATTGGGCTTCCTGATTGGGTCTTGGGGCTCCTGGAGTAATCTGTTTTGTCGATTGGATTGTTTTGGTATTGTTTTTTTGACATTTCTTCATAGAGTCTAGGGAATCTACAGCTCCTGAGATTCGATCCTCTGCTTCTTCTAGTTGGGAGTGTAGACTAGCTACTTGATTTCATATCTTTTTTCCTTCTGACTGGTCTTTCCTGATGATTTCCATGTCGTTGCTATAAGTATCTCTTACGTCCTGCATGGAATTCTTTTCTTCATTAATTTGGTTTTCAGTGCTGTCTCTCAAATCTTTTAGCTGGGTAACTATCTTTTCGTTTGGCTCTTCAAGTTCATCTATCTTTCTCTATGTTGAGGCCATGAAATCGTCTATTACTTTATGGATTGATTGATGTCTATGGATGGATGGATTCTATGCTTCCTGCTTGTTTTGAGTGGGAAATTGGACTCCATTGTTTACCATCTTGAGTTTCTTCTGCCCTTTCGGAACGGGAATGCCAATCTACAAGCACCTTTGAGCACCATTTAAGACACAAAGTAGACTTTACCAAGCAATGTCGTGTAAATTTTAGACGTTCACAATTATATACAGATACCTTGTATAACTGTATATAGAATTTGATTTGGTGTTCCTAAAGAATACATTTTCAACATAACAACCAATCCTGAGCCCTGTATTCAGTAGTTAATTATTTACTGTTACAATCCTATGAGCAGTTTTTGTTCTTATGCACTTTTTGAACTGGCTGGATTTCTCTATGAACCACTTTGATTCACTTGGGTTGAACAGGCATACCCTCTATCCAATAACTGGGGGTCAATGGAGTCTGGAGGTCCTGGAGGTAAATCTGGACAGTAGGTTAGAGGTAGTGAAGAGAATCGAGTAAAATGTAATTGGGGAGGGATGATTTTGGTTTAGTTTCAGTGGCATGGAAATGTGAAGAGTAGAATCGGTAGAAAGAACAAGGTTAAGATGAAGATCATGGAGAGTTAGCAGAAAAGTGTCAAGGTGGTAGTCACAAGAAACGAATTAAAAAGAAAGAGAATGTGAATTGAGAATAAATAAAAAATACTGCAAGACAAATGCACAAAACACAGAAAAATTAAAAATCCCCCCCAGGAAAAGAAAATTAAAAAAAATGATGAAACAAACAAAAATGGAAAACAAAACATCAACGACATTTCAGAGATGAAAGATAAAAAAAAAAGTTTAAAAAAAGTTTAAACCAATGGAGTCTTCCTTGTTTGGATGGGCTTTCTCCAGTCTCGGGTTTCCTTGCATTGGTGTGTAGTCTATTTTGATGCTTGTGTGGTTTGACCTGCTTTCAGTTTTCAGGGGGTGGATCAGCTCTGACCCTCCTCCCCTGTCAGTGAAATCCTGAGGCTCTGTGATTCACACAGCTTGCACATAGGACTTGGGTGTCCTCTGTAAATGGGGGGCGTGAACAGTCTTGGGTGCCCTGGCTCCTCCCATCTGCTGTGAGACTGGTGCTTTTATCGCCTGGCTTTGAAGAGCCTGTGTACTCAGCAGGGCGGGTTGGCTCTGGACTGGTTAACCTGTCTGAGAGCCACTTGCCTTTGGGTGGTTCCTCCCTCATGGGCATGACAGCCTCCTGAACAGAGCTGGCTATGGAATTCAACTCCATGTTGGTCTGGGAATTAGGCTTCCTCTGTGATGGGGCCATTTATCTGTCTTGGGAACTGTTTGTTCTCCCATCTGGTTGTTCCTTGCTGCTAGTACCTGCTCTCCTCTTTCCGTTTTAATTTAGAAATTCTGGCGGGCAGGGCGGGCACCTCTGGCTGAGTTCACCTGAGTGTGTGAACTGTGGCCCGGATGAGCTTCCTACCTGGGCAGGGGTTGTGCTGCTGGGTGGAGCTGGCTCTCATTGGTCGGTCCCTCTTGCCCTTTTCAAAGCTGGCCCCTTTGTCCTGGCTTTCCCCAGGCCGGGTTTAATTCCAGTCTGGTCTGACCCTATGCCAGTGTCAGAAATGGCGCTGTGCTCTGGCAGTGGGGGAAGGCTACCTCCCAAAAGTTTCTCTGTGGGCACGAGTGAGAATATCTTTTGTAGGGTACTCATGTTTGTTTGCATTTTTGGCCTGTCCATGCTCAGCCTGTGATCCACGTCTGTCTGCCACCATCTGGAGGATTTCTTCTTGGTCACCTCTGTGTGCTTTAGGTGCACGAACTGTGGGATACTGTGCCAGCACCAGCAATGTCTTGGCAGAGGGATGGGGCCCAGAACTCAAATCTGTGTTTTCAGGCCAGCAAAGTCGATTTTTCTTTCCTGGACAGAATCCCGGTACTGTTATAACTAACTTGGGCTGTCTTTCTAGGAGTAAAAGTTTCTGGAGTGGTTAGACTGGGGTGTTGGAGAGAGCTGAGCTAGGGCTCTGCTGCTCCTCCACTCAGGGAAAATATTTTTAAATTGCTGTGTGCTGGTGATTAATGCCTAGCTATTTAGAAGACTCAAAGTGCGGATTGTAGTTGGAAGCTAGCCTGGGGAGGAAATTCACTGAGATTCTGGACTCCATATGACCACCAAAAGAAAACAAAAACCCAAAACAAAAAAAAAAACAGCAGAAAGTGCAGCTGTGGTAGAGTGCTAGCCTTCAGCTCTAAAAATCAGGATCAGTGGCCAGACCAGAACTGGGACCAGTAACTCAGAGACCTAGTGAAATGTTCATTGTGACTAAGCCTGCCTTATTATTTAGAGGTAGAAATGGGCTGTTAAGGTCTTGGGAAGAACTAACTGGGTATCAAACTAATTAAAGTCTCCAAAAATAACTAAAAGTGTATTAAAATGTAGTCTATAATCAGTTGTGCCCAATATTAATGAATTTAACCCTATATTATGATGGGTATTTGAGTTCATAGTTTCCAGTTGGTTTACTCTTTGCAGCTTCTAAAGTAGCAGCCCCCCCTTTTTTGTTTGAAAAATTAGTAATTGATTTTCTTTTTCTTATGTAATTTGGAAATTCTCTGCTGAGAATTATGATACCTTGCAGAAAGCTGTTGACACACCAATTAGGTGGTTTTCCTGAAGCTAAATGATGCCTGTCAGTTGTTAGGTCAACTGTAAGATTTTGATCCTCTCTGCAGGTGAGCTTTTCCTGGCCATTATTTTTAAGGACCCTCACCAGCGCTCATAAAGATGGGTTTAGGCACTGCAGCCATGTTTTCTAGTAAATACTTTGGGAGTTGGCTAAGCTCTCCTAGGGCTGCAAAAATCAGTTGGGTCTAAAAGAAACAGTGGTGTCAAGACTCTGGCTAATTCTTCCCTTTACGTGGCTGTCCATGTGTCCTGTTGGATGTGTAACAACATCCTGTGCTTTGACCTAGGAGCCGGTTGTATCCATAATTCTACAAACAAACATGTTTCCAGATGCTTTCAAATAATGTCCCAAATGAGAACTGTTGTTTGAAGCATACCCTGTGAGTAAAGATGATGGGTATCCGTGTGGGTTTCTTTAGGAGTAAAGGAAGCAGAGGGTGATTATGACAAACAGGACCTGGGTGTCCATTTAGTTGGAGGCATTCACTGTGGTATTGTGGTGGTGGATGCAACAGTAGAAGACAAATTCTCTTCCCTCCACCTTGTGATTGCTTCTACTGCCATATGACAGGGTTGGGCTAAAGATCCACCTGTTAGTATTCCTACACAGTACGTGTGCATGGCCATGAAAACATTGGAGTCACAAGGCTGCACAATCCCCATGTCTTTCTGCAGAGAAGTCCAGTGTTGCATAGTGGGCTGGGTATAATTTGTCAGTGCACACTGAGGTATATCATGTGTACTCATGGAGGCACAGTATCTTGCTGTGGAAGTGAACCCTTGGTTTATGAGCAGGAAGGTCCCCCTGGACAGTTCACAGAGGCTGCCGTGTCGGGTTTACTACTTGCAGAGATCACCTGGGTTCCTGCTTCTATTCCACACAGCTTTAAGCTATCTATTGGGTATTTCAAAATAAATATGACTCTGTGTGTGTGTGTGTGTGTGTGTGTGCATGTGTGTGTGTGTGTGTGTATGAGAGAGAGAGAGAGTATCCATATACATATGTGCACTAATACTTGAGCTCAGGGCATCTTTCTTTAATTTATGTTTACTTTCAAGTTGGTGTACAGAGGGGGTACATTTTCATACCTAAAGTAATGAGTACATTTCTTATCAAACTTGCTACCTCATCCCTCATTTGTCTTCCAGATTTTTCCCTCCCTCCATTTTTACAGTTAGTTTACAACATATCTTGTAGTTATTACTTTTGCATTCGTTCTCGTTTTACCATTTGCCTCAATATTTTGATGTTCCCATCCCTTCCCTAATTTACACACACACACACACACACACACACACACTCACACACACATAAACACACACACACATATATATATATATCCAGGGTATCAAAATCAAAAACAGTGACAAGGCCAAACCATAGCGAAGATAAGCAAAAGGAAAAAGGAATGGTTTCATATAGCACGTTAAAAATAACAACAATGATAACACATTTGTTTCCATATCTTAGAGTTTGTTTCACTTCACATCATTTTATGTGATCATAGGTACATAACTACTGAGATATGGTGTTTCATAATGGCTTTCAAAGCCCACTGGCACTCTGCTAACGGGGACACATAGCCTGCCTTCCAGTCCGGCCCCGCCTATTGTGCCACCTGTGCTGCCGTTGAAAGTTCTCAGTGTTGTGTGTGTAGTCAGAGGCTACCTACAATTTTTTCACATTGCATCCTTGAATTCCTCCAATGAGATTTTGCTTAAATAGTCATGCAGTGTAGGGTTTATTGAAATATATAGTCTTCAGTCTTTGGACACATTGGTTGGAGAAGTTCATCTTTTTGTTAAGTTAAACATTTGTTTTCAGGTAGTATCCATCATTTGATTCTGGACATCATCGCCATGCACTGTCATGAAAAAGCTGAAATACCTCTTTTTTATGACAGTTCTTCAGATGTGTGAAATCGCAGATTGCATTTCACATTATTTCAGAATAAATGTTTTTATTTTTAAGATTAATTCTCTTAGATTATTAGGCAGTTTGAATTTGTTTTTTTAGAGTGCTTGCTTGCAATAACAGATCTGAATAAAGCTGCAGTTTGTTCAGAGAAGAAACTTCAGTTCTGTATATCATACTGTCTGCTAAGGAACCTCCAATCGCAGTCATATTCTTTCTGGAGTTGTACTTCTGTCCACAGACGTAGATCTTCATGCTTATTTAAACTTCTAATTATTTTCATATATGCCACTAAGTCCTGCCTTGTCTACTCATTATTGTACAAGTTTTAAAGGGAAGGAGCACACTGAAGCTTTTTCTATAATTTAATTGGAGAGAAGAGTCTCATAGACTCCTCTGCCTGGGCTGGCTTCCAACTGTGAACTGTGATCTCAACCTCCTTAGTAGCTACGATTATTGGCATGAGCCACTGGTGCCAGGCAACTTGTCACATTGTTTTTCCCACCAAATGTCCATCCAATTTGTAGAAAATCCAACTTGGGCTTTGTCAGGATTGATTGCAATCATGATCATTTCAGTGATATTCAACTCTGGGCTTCATTTTCTGCTTTTGTTGCTCTCAATCTGTTTATGAGGGCCTTGAGAAGTGTCTTCTTAGCCACGATGCTTGCATGAAGCACCTTTCCTGAATAGCCATACTTTTAACTATGGTCCTCCAGAGAATGCTCCCTTTTCATGTTAGCAAATGGTACAAGGAAGAAGGTTTTCAAGCTTCAATAAATTACATGCGCATGGAATCAAACAGATGTAAGCACGTTTACTTACTGGAAAATTTGTTAATGTTGAGTCACAATACACAACAGCAGTGTACCATTTAGCAAACTCAAGAGGTTTAGAAAATTAAAATGTCTTCTTTTGGAGCAGAATATATGTATATACAAGTTCATCAGAATAATATTTTTCCTCTTAAATAATATGGTTAAGAGCAAGTAGTTCTAAGGACTGATGTTTTTGATCATGGAAATAAGGAAGAGACATAATTTACAAGTTTGCAGAAAGTTAGTTGACATTGTCTAGGGTTGGTAAAGTGAAATTAACTTGAAGCGTGCTTGCCTAGCATTCATGAAGCCCTGGGTTCACTTCCCCAGAACCGCAGAAACAGAGAAGGACAGAAGTGGCGCTATGGCTCAAGCGACAGATTGATAGCTTGAGCAAACATAAGCCAGGGACAGTGCTCAGGCCCTGACTCCCAAGCCCCAGGAATGACAAAATAAAAATAAACCCAATAAAAAGAACCTTCAAAATGGGAACCAGAGGCTGGACAAATCCAGCCCCTGCCTCATGAGGCTTCTTCCAGGCTTCATTCAAGGACTGCCATCTAACACCAAGGGACCCTGCTGCTCGCTGCTTCAGGAGGGGTCACATTTCTGCCTTTTACCCCTAATGTACACGCCCTTTACCAGCAGGAAGCAGCCAAAGAGTCATTGTCCTTTTCCATAGCTATTAAAAGGGTGGAATGTCAGTTCCCTCCTGGAGGGCTCCAAGCAGATGCCCCTCACCTCATTATGTCTCCACACAGTTACTGGGTAACCAGCAGGCCTAGAGGCAGGTACCTTCCCCTTCCCTAAGGTCACATCCTAATCCATCTGACCCAATGCCCTGCCAGCTTGGGCTGGCAAGAACAACCCCCATGAATTTTACTGGATCTCTCTCTCTCTCTTTTCTCTTTTTTTTAATTTCTTGATATTGATGTTGTCCTCTGTTTGGAGGAAATTTCTGTGTTGACTTTCACCTCTGGGGTTTTGAGTTGTAGTTACAGGGTGGTCATCCCAAATAAAATGTGTTAGTGTCACCTTCTACATCGTACCTCCAAGACTGAATCTATTGGCTCATTCTATTCCTCCTGGTAGCCGCCTACTGTTTTATTTTCTGTCTTGCTGTCATCCAGTTCATGCTTTTCTATAAGTCTTACATTTGTTACTTATATTTTTTTACTATCCTTGTGACGTAATTCCTTTCTTTTTTTTCAAATTTTTATTATTAAACTGATGTACAGAGGTTACGGTTTCATACATTAGGCATTGGATACATTTGTTGTACTGTTTGTTACCTTGTTCCTCAAACCCCACTCCACTCTACCCCTTACCCTTTCCCCCCCTGAGTTGTTCAGTTCACTTACACCAAACATTTTTGCACGTATTGCTTTTGTATTTGTTTGTCTTTTTTTACCCTGTGTCTCGCAATTTTGGTATTCCCTTTCAATTTCCTAGTTCCAATACCAGTATACACAGTTTCCAATATACTCAGATAAGATTACAGAGATAGTGTAGGTACAACCACAGGAAGGTGATACAAGAACATCATCAATAATAGAAGCTACAGATACACATGGGACATTGAAAGTAGTTACAACTGTGATATAACAATTGTCTCCATAACATGGAGTTCATTTCACTTAGCATCATCTTATGTGTTCATAAGAGTATAGCAATTGGGCCTTGTGATGCTCTGCTATAACTTGCCTAAACCTGTACTAATTATTCCCAATAAGGGAGACCATAGTGTCCATGTTTCTTTGGTTCTGTCTCACTTCACTTAGTATAATTTTTTCCAAGTCCTTCCATTTCCTTACAAATGGCATTTGTTACTTTTAAAGGCCTTGTAGTTATTCCCAATCAGCATTGTATATAGCTTTATTTAGGCTCAAATGACAACTTTTAGGCTATTATGTCTAGTAATCTCTGAGCTGGTGTGTGTGTGTGTGTGTGTGTGTGTGTGTGTGTGAGTGTGTGTGTGTGTGTGTGTGTGTGTGTGCTCTTGAGGTTTGAACTAGGGCCTGGGCACTATAGCTGAGCATTTTTGTTCAAGTCCAGCGCTGTGCCATTGGAGCCCCAGCTCCCCTTTTGCTTTCTGATGATTAATTAGACGTGAGTCTCATGGGCTTTTCTGCCCAGGCTGGCTTCAAATTGTGATCTGCATATCTCAGCATTCTGAGTAGGTTCATTACAGGTATGGACCATAGGCACACTACTTTTTGTTTTCAACAGACAAGAGCTGATTATTGAGGAACAGTGAGGAGAACTCTTACTTTTGAGCTGGTTTTGATTGCATTTTTTTTTTCTTCTTAAAAACCTGAATTGACTGCTTTTCCTTTAGTCCTTCCTGGTCTGATACTAAAAGCCTTTCACAATGGAGCTCCTTTCCATATTCCCAGATTTCCCTCTTTTCTTTTCTCTTTTTTCCCCTCTGTGATTTGTTCCCGCTAGTATGGAACACGCAAACAGCCTTCTAACTTCAGGCCTCTTGGAGGCCAGTTCAGATACTGGTCTTCCTGTCCAAAACTAATTTCTTCTTCCCCTGAACCTTTAGGTTACTTTCTAATGATAGCATGATCTGCCCTTATTTCCAGGGCTGACATTTGTGTACTTTTTGTGTCAACTTCTTGAAGGTTTGGCTTCATTTTGGTTTTGTGTTTCTGTCCTTCCTACACCTTAAGACAGAGTCCCTGATGATTTAATAAGTTTGTAAAAAATATGTAAACTCATGGAGAAGTTTAATAGTGTCTACTCAGAAGAAATGAGGAGATAGCATGGTAGTTTCAGTCCGACAGAAACATTGAATTGGGAATCACTTTAATCCTAAAATCTATCTAAAATCTTAAGATTTGTTAGTCAAGTATGCACTCAGAATTATGTTAATTTAAGTCATTTGTATCATTAGAGCTAAATCATTATACACTTAAAAGGAAAATCAAAACAGTGACTCCTCTCAAAACCATTTCACAGAAAGCCAGAATGTTTTGAGATAGGATAGTATTCAACTATCACTGATGAGAATACCTTTTCTTCTTACACTGATTGGGTATTTACTAGTCAAAAACTCCTTATGTAAATAAAAACAACTTAGTCTCCAGAGTTTACCTTTACTTTATTTGCTTATTGATAGAATTTGTAGTTCTCCATATCTACCACAGTTATATCACCTTATAATTTGGATTCCATATTTTTGTAAACCTTAAAAAATTTGACGTTTGTATGCATTAACTTGAAGACCATTGGAATATTGATAGTTATACGAATCATTGTTTAAAACATTAATTCTGAGAAGACAGAAATTTTGGAATAAATGCTGTCATGGAATCCATTTTTGTGCTTAAAAAAAGTTTTCCTGTGACTTTGGATGCCCTTATCATAGTTAGTACTCATTTCGAGTATTATTTATGCTTTTACTCATCCAACTTTTTTTTAGTGTTTAATAAAATGCAATTAGCAGATCATCTGTTATAAAATGGTAGCTGTCAGCCCAGCGTTTGCATTCTTCAGTTCCCCATGGGCCAGAAAACATGACTTTCATTCTGTAGCCTTAGCCTTGATGCTGCCTGCTACAATGCCTTTTTATCTTCTGGTAGAAACACCTGCCCAACGCAAGTCATCCTGTCAGACTTGCTCCAGCCCTTGTGTTACAGTGTCATAGTTGACGTTCACAGGACCTCTGGAGCCGCAAATCCATCCCCTGGCTATTCTGCTGGGACTGGCTGGGCCAGGTTCCTATGCAAATAGAAACAGAGACATACTCACTAGACACTATGTTGAAAATTAACTATATAACTTGTGTGGGGGGAATGGGAGAAAACACAGGGAGAGAGCTTGCGGAAGGGGTGACATTGTCTAAAAAGAAATGTACTCATTACCTGACATGTTCTTGTAATCTCTCTGTACATCACCTTTTAAATAATAAAGGAATAAAAAATTACAAAAATAAAAAATACAGGATAAATAGCACCTTTTGCCATCCATAACTATTTTCCGTATATTTAAATAAAATTTCTAAAGAAAAAAAACAAAAATCCTAAGCTCTTGTTCAAATATAAACATTACCTGTAAAAGGCTTTTCCCTGATTGAACTCATTTTCTTAGAGCCCATTCAGTATCTCATAGGTAGTATTCCCTCCATTTTTAATCAACATATTTATAAAAATCTACAGGTAAAATGATACATACTTATCAAGTACAACATATTTTACACATAGAGTGGTTAAATCTAGCTAACATATATATCGCAGATTATTATCATTTTTGTGGTGGGAACACTCAACATCTACCCTGTACTCTCAGAAGGTAGATTAAGAGTTTATGCGTAAGACCCAAATTTACAGGAGGCCTAGAGATTTAATTGCCAAGACTTCAGCAATGGTATTGGCAAATATCAAACTTAGGTCTTTGTAATTCTTAGACGTTTTGCCATGTTGCCACAAAAGGCTCATGAGCATTAAGAGGATTTCAATTGAACACTAGTCTGAAAAAATGAGGTTTTGGTGAAATTGGAAAAATAATAATAGGATGTGAGGTTAAAAGTCTGTTAATCTTTATTCTTGATGATTCTTTCTACTCCTATTCCTCTGAAAATCTAAAACGATAGAATCTCAAAATAGATTTCAAAAATTCAATACCTCTCAAATATTCAGATGAGAATATACATGCTTCCCAGTAGTAAAGAGAGGAACAAGTTAGTTATAAGAAATAGCCCAAATGCCTATGGTCTGAAGTCCTGTCGCACTCTTATTCTTCTCATTCCATACCTGTGGCTTTAGAGTAAGTTTCCTGTGATCAGCTGACAGAAGAAGAAACTGGGGCCTGCTTTACAGAACCTTCTGTGTGATATTCAGGCACCATGTAAGAGTAGATAGTTGTAGCACTTTGACTCTGTACTAGGATGACCTTGAAAGGACGCTGGTAAAGGGAAATTCTCTAGGTGGGCAGAACATTGAGCAGTGTCTCTGTTGGTTGGCTTACAGGGAGAAGGGGCCAGTTGAGTGACTTTATGGATGTATGAGCTCTTGTGTGAATTGTTTGGCTAGCTGGTTAGGGACTTAGAAGAGGCATGACTGGAAAATTGGTCACAAGGAAATTGGGGATGAGGTAGGTGGTAGAACTTGCTGAGTGGGCACAATACCAAAAGATAACCTGAGTGGAGGATGATGTTTGTATTTAAGTGAAAAGATTGCTCCTTTTTGTGGCTAGAAATCATCCTTTTTCCCATGCCACTCCTGTTCTTACACAATGGAGCCATGTGCAAAATGGCCATGAACCACTGGGTGGGGACTATGCATGGCTTCGAAAGCATGACTGACTCGCCATGCTGACCCAGCTATGGCCATTGCTGATTGCCCAGTCAGCTGACCAAAGAGATGAGTAGTGGTGGCTGATAGGGTACTGTTTTCCAGAGTGATTGAAGCTAATGATGGTGGATATATTTCTTCGGATCACTTTTGTCATAGAGCAGTATTTGTTCTTACTGGAATTCTCATTTCCTATATATACACCTTCCTTGCATGCAATGATTGTGATAAATTACCATCCATGGACTTATAGAATGTTTGATCTGCCATCATGTTATTCAAATAGCATTGCTTCTGGTCAAGGGACTCACCTTCCAGCAAAGGATAGACATAATGCTCATGGTGGTAGAATTCACTGGTTTGCTATGACATCCTGCAGCTGCTGGCAGGACAGTGTGGTGGAAGACTTTTTCATGATGCCATAACTCCCATCAAGCCTACCAAGCTTCCCCAGGAGACTGTGATACTGTGAATTGAATAGGTGGGATTTTTCTCTGAAATTAGAATCAATGGATTGAAGAATCATATGGTGAACATGGTAGTGACACCACCCACAATTACTCTTAGTGACCCATTAACAAAATTTTTGTTTCCTGTTCCTATGATCTTACTTTGTGCTGACCTAGAGGCCTTTGTCCTAAAGGAAGGAATGTTTCCATCGGGAGACACAATGGTTCCATTGAACTGGAAGTGAATTCTGCTCCCTGGACGCTGTGGCTTTCCTATGACCCTGAATGGACAAGCAAAGAAGGAAGCTAATGTGCTGGCTGGGGTGATGGATCTGTTTGCAATCAGGGGGTATCGGATAGCTACTTCCTAGTGTCTGGGTCCTAGAAGATCCCCGAAGGTGCCTTTTGGTATTAACGTGTTCTGTGATTAGGGTCGATGGAAAACTATTTTTTTTTTTTGCCCGTCCTAGGGCTTGGACTCAGGGCCTGAGCACTGTCCCTGGCTTCTTTTTGCTCAAGGCTAGCACTCTGCCACTTGAGCCACAGAGACACTTCTGGCTTTTTCTATATATGTGGTGCTGAGGAATCGAACCCAGGGTTTCATGCATGCTAGGCAAGCACTCTACCACTAAGTCACATTCCCACCCCGATGGAAAACTATTACAGTTACCATATCTAATGGACTATCAGTTGTACAGACCCTTTAAGAATGAAGGTTTGTATTACCTGGCCCAGTATAAAACCATAAGTAGCTTGGTGAGACAAAGGGAAAACAGAATAAGTAGAGAGAGAAAGTAATTATAAGTAACCACAGGTGACCACATGGGCAACTGTAGAAATAATTGTCAGGACTATGTCTTCTTTATTTACTTATGATTGTATTTGTGCATTTAGGAGTTTTCTGTGCACATATGTAAATATACTAAGCCAGTGTTCTCCTTAAATTGCTTGTTATGTAACCTAAGAGGTATCGTAGTGTTAAGTGTTGTTAATTTGACATCACTTGCTTTTTTTTTTTTAATTCGGTTGGTCATGGGGCTTGAACTCAGCCTGAGAGCCTGCCCCTGAGCTTTTCTCCTTAAGACTAGCACTCTACCACTTTGAGCTCCACTTGTGGATTTCCAGTGATTAATTGGAGATGAGCATCTCAATGGATTTTTCTTCCTGGGCTGACTTTAAACTTTGATCTTCAGATCTCATCCTCCTGAATAGTTAGGATTACAAGTGGGAGCCACCAGTGCCTTGCCTGGTACATCCTATTATTGCACTTAAATGATTGGATCTTGTGAAGTATAAACATTGCCCATGTACTGGTGTGTTCCTTCTGGAGAAAGGCTAGTTTGTCTGGTTATATATGTATGAATTATGATACAAGGATGCTTGTTACTGTCAGTATTGAGAGATTGGGTATAATGTAAGATGATGTATATTGATAAATATGAGCAGATTTGTGGTAGTTAATTGGTTTATGTGTCAAATTAAGTTGGCCACAGGTACTGAGATACTTAATTCAACCTTATTCTGACTGTGTCATACTGATGGCATCTCATTAAAAACCTTTTGAGAGATATCTAATTTTATTTTTTTTTTCAATTTTTATTATCAAACTGATGTACAGAGAGGTTACAGTTTCATACATTAGGCATTGGATACATTTGTTGTACTGTTTGTTACCTCGTCCCTCATTCCCCCCCTCCCTCCTCCCCCTTTCCCTTTCGCCCCCTGAGGTGTTCAGTTCACTTACACCAAACATTTTGGCAAGTATTGCTTTTGTATTTGATTGTCTTTTTTACCCTGTGTCTTTCAATTTTGGTATTCCCTTTCAATTTCCTAGTTCCAATACCAGTATACACGGTTTCCAATATACTCAGATAAGATTACAGAGATAGTGTAGGTACAACCACAGGAAGGTGATACAAGAACATCATCAATAATAGAATCTACAGATACATATGGGATATTGAAAGTAGTTACAACTGTGATATAACAATTGTTTCCATAACATGGAGTTCATTTCACTTAGCATCATCTATGTGTTCATAAGGGTATAGCTATTGAGCCTTGTGATGCTCTGCTATGACAGGACTAAACCTGTACTAATTATTCCCAATAAGGGAGACCATAGAGTCCATGTTTCTTTGGGTCTGGCTCACTTCACTTAGTATAATTTTTTCCAAGACCTTCCATTTCCTTACAAATGGGACAATGTCATTCTTTCAGATAGAAATATAAAATTCCATTGTATATATGTACCATATTTTCCTGATTCATTCGTCTACTGAGGGGCATCTGGCTTGGCTCCAGATTCGTGCTATGACAAATTGTGCTGCGATGAACATTATTGTGCTGGTGGCATTACTGTGATTTTGTTTGTGGTCTTTTGGATAGATACCCAAAAGTGGGGCTGCTGGGTCATAGGGGAGTTCTATATTTAGCCTTCTGAGGAATCTCCATACTGCTTGCCAGAGTGTCTGAACCAGTTTACATTCCCACCAACAATGGATTAGGGTTCCCTTTTGGCCACATCCCCTCCAGCAATTGTTATTGTTAGTTTTCTTTATATAGGACATTCTTACTGGGTGAGATGGAATCTCAGTGTTGTTTTGATATGCATTTCTTTCATGGCCAGTGATGTAGGGCATTTTTTCATATGTCTCTTGGCCATTCTCATTTCCTCATCAGAGAAGTCTCTTTGTAAGTCTTTAGCCCACTTGATGAGGGGGGCTATTGGTTCTTTGCGGTTTTGTTTTGAAAGAAGGTAATTTTTTAGTTCTGCATATATTTTAGATATGAGGCCTTTGTCTGTTGAATGTCCAGTAAAGATCTTCTCCCAGTCTGTGGGCTTTCTGTTTATCTTGCGAGCTATGTCACTTGCCGTGCAGAAGCTCTGCAGTTTGATGCAGTCCCATTTGTCCAACCTTTCTTTGATTTGTAGCCTTTCTGGGTCTTTGTTAAGGAAGTTCCGTCCTGTGCCAAGGAGCCCAAGTATTTCTGCTACTCCTTC
>NW_025961436.1:0-51149 GCF_023159225.1 Perognathus longimembris pacificus
TAGACCTAACAATTTAAAAGCTCTTGGAATATGGCCAGGGGAAGGCATTTAGTGGATACAATATTATATAAGGCATCAAAACTCCCATGAATCTCAAGATGTTGTTTACATAAACATGGTGAATTATTTATGAACATTCTAGGTTCTTTCCTCCTTATGCATGGAAAATGAGTCTTTTTCTCTCATATGGAAGAGCTCATTTCAATGTAGTCATGTGCTTCATAATGACACTTCAACCCAAGACAGGTCACAAATATAACAGTGGCCCCCTAAGATTGGGTAACCTAGTGATGTCATAGCCAGCTTAGTTTGTGTGAGTGAGCTGTGTGATGTTTGCTCAGCAGTGGGATGGCAACAGCACAGCCCTTAGAATATGCCCCAGTTATGATTAAGCTGCAGGTGACTGTGAAAAACTTTGCGGCTCTTGTTCACTCTTGGCTCACACCTGTAATCCTGGCTACTCAGTAGGTGGAGACCTGAGAATTGCAGTTCAAAGCCAGCCTAGTCAGCAAAGGACTATGAGACTCTTATCTCCCACAAACTAAGAAAAGCTGGAAAAGGCACTGTGCCTCAAGTGGTAGAACGCTAGCCTTGAGCACAGAGAGGCTCAGGGATAGCACCCAAGACCCTGAGTCCAAGCCCTGGGACTGGGGATAAAAAGGACTACTGCCTGTAATTTCTTATAGTTTGAGGTGGTTTTTGTCTCATGATAACTAGTTCAGGCACAGTTTAGACTTTTCAATTTTCAGGTTATACAGCATAAAAGCTTTTAGTATTTGTATTAGTATTTAGTATTTGTATTTGACCATCTTTGAGATATATTATTTTTCAGTGAAGGCTTTTGATGAGAAGACAAAGCGTGGATGTTTGACATTGTGTGTTTCATCCTGAGTAGTTTAGAAAGACCTCAGAAATAAGATATTCAAGGGAAGAACGTTTCCAGCACAGGAATGAAATCACAGCTGCCCCCTGCCCCATAGGGATGATGTTAATTCCCCCGACAGTGGGTAGGGTAGGTATAGGACTTCACAAATCGCACCTGGCAGGAAAGAGCATCTTTTGAATATACAAAAAAATCCAGTACAAGGGCTGTGTGTATATGGGGAGCTTAAATTTAATTTGGAAGATTCATAACAAACTTGGTAAAATGTTGAAAAGTGACCACACTGAGTTCTATTTCCAGAGGAGATACTATTGTTTTTATGATGCTTCATGTAGGCCAGTGATTGAACTCTTGTCATCTGGGAGAAAGCTATTATCCTTAAGAGTTTGCTGTATATTCTCTGGGTTGATTATTACAGACTTTGTTTTTCCATCTTGCTTTTTTTTGGTCAGTCCTGGGCCTTGGACTCAGGGCCTGAGCACTGTCCCTGGCTTCTTCCCGCTCAAGGCTAGCACTCTGCCACCTGAGCCACAGCACCCCTTCTGGCCGTTTTCCATATATGTGCTGCTGGGGAATCGAACAGAGAGCTTCTTGCCACTAAGCCACATTCCCAGCCCTGATTTTCCTTCGTAATGTGATAAATGAATAATAAACAGCAATTCTCTTGGGTTGTTGTTTTTTGGATGCTCTATCACCTGCTTTCCTTCTTGCCACCACTAGAACTCTGCATTACATCAGTTTTTACCTGGCTCCTTGGGAGGGAACTCTGAAGGGGCACATTCAAACACACAGAACCAGATGGGGTTTTGGTGAGTTACAGAAATAAACTCAGTTCTGCTTGTCCAATAACAAGACATCACCCAAACGCAGGCTTTGTGTTAAAAGATTCTGGAGAAAACCAGCTGATGCAGGATTATCTTAGGGAATGAGCTGGCTGGCCAAAAGGGCTTAGAAAGAAGATATGGCACTTCCCACCTGATTTGGCTTGAACCTCTGTTTGCTATGTGTGACTAAGACTTGTCACCCAGACATCTGTTTGCTGGACAGAGTGAGACAAGTGTGACCTCAACTCAGTTCCTGTGGACACATGCCCATCCATTCAAGTTGACACTCTTGATGACAGGCTGAGTCTCAGAGCCAAGGGTCGGTAGCAAAGAAGCAAAGTTGTGTTGTTTGTACTCACTGATTGCTTCTGCTAGAACTCAGGTCTTACTGGGGTTTTCCCAGGTAGCCTCTGGGGGGAAGGCTTTGAGGACGATTTATTGAATGGCTTCTCACAGTAGGAGAGGCTCTTTGTGATTTACTTTCTATAACTAGGAGAGTTTTAAGTGCTAGCAATCTTAGGATTTGTCCCCTGGGCAGAGGGACTCCAGAGCTAGAAGCCCAATAAGGAATCCAGAATGAGCTGGATATGTCTAGACTGCAATCTTAGATCTGATACTAAATAATGGTGTGACTGTGATCAAATGAATGCACTTCATTTTTCACCAGGAAAAAAAAAGACTAGAAATTCCTTCTCCATTGTACGATTTATGTAAATTGTTTGGCATATTAGTGTTTAGAGCTTAAATAATACTTCTGTTTTTTTGTGTTGGTTTTTTTTTTTGTAAGTTTCTCAGAAAGACTAGCAAATTCTCTTACCACTAAAGCTGCACCCACAGTTCATTAGTCTTTTTCTTACATTCCTTCCTCTGCTCCACAGAGGAACAAGTGGGAAATGTTGCAGAAGTTGCTCAGAACCTAAAGCTAATGTACATGGCGGTTAGTTAAACATCTGTAGGTCATTTATAAAGATAATCTTGCCTGTCAGTATCTCTTGGTGTTGTAGCAGTGGAATTTGGGGTTTCATGATACCTAGTTTTGTCTCCAAAGTGTTCACCAAAATGACAGGGGAAAAAGACCATTTAGACCGAAGCATACCGGGTAGAAAGACTTGGATTTAATGGGCATGGACTTAGTAAAGAGTGTCTTTACAGCTTCAATATGAGATGTTTACCAAAATGAGTGTCTTCTCCATCTGACTCGTAGACCTATTCAAATCAGATTTATTTATACAGTGATATTTATAACATAAAATTGGACAGTCATTATTATATCTTCTTTGTCCTCAGTAGAAAGCATATTTACCTTTTTTTGTAAGATCAAGAGACGCTCTAGAAAACCAAAAGAAAATTTTCTTTAAGAACCCCAAATAATTCATCAAAGCTATGTTTAGCAGATTTGCGTTAGCAATGGCAGAGACAAGGAATAACAGCTGCTATTTGTGGCTTGATCCTGTCATACCTGACTGTCTCTAAGAGAGTAACTTGGCTCGTCACTATGGCTACAGAATTCTACTTCAGGTTGTGTTCTTTGGATCTTCCATGAAGTATGCATAAAGCAGGCATATTTACAGAAAGGTTTCTCTGTCCAGCCAATGAAGAACGATGGGAATGGATACACCATTCAAGTGATAAGAAACTCATTCATCAGTACCATTGGCCTCCTCAGCCTATTAGGTGTTGAAAAGATATGTCCCCAGCCATCCCAGAGGACCATGCAGAGATCATCACAGACAGGAGAAGAAGGTTCAAAAGGAGGTTATTAGTGGGGCCATAGTTCCCATGGGAGAGGGAGCTACATGGTGTCTGCACCTTATCCAGGTGGCAGCTTCTCTCTCTGGGGGTAAAGGGGAAGTAGATAGGTAGTGAGTAGGAGTGGCTCATTAGGTATGGGTGGATCTGGGGGCTAGTGGGAGGAGCTGAGGGACCTGAGGCTAAGGAAATGCAAACAGGTATAAGAACCTCTGTGGTGTCATCCATGTAGAATAGGAAATGAAGAAAACCACCTGGCTTTTTCATTAACATGTTACACAATCTTGTGCAAATCATTTCCACATATGGCTTTTTACAACTGGTCATATCATTGTAAGTAAGAGCTGGGCAATAACGACTTAGCATCTTAGTCAATTCTCTACCTAGCATAATTCTAAACAGTACCAGATTTTGGGATTATTTTTTGGGGGGGGAGCAAATAAGGCAGACTTGCCCTGTATCCTCATGGAGTTTTCTAGTTCCATGAAGATGACACCACATGTTAATTGAAAAGGACTTTCCATGTGGGATAAGCAAAATCAAGAGGAGTACATTTTGGAGCATATAACCTAAATCTATGAAATTTTTACAATATGGGAAGTTGTTTAAATGGTTTGGTGGTAGAGAAAGAAAACTATACTTATGTTTCAGAAATTCATAATAGAAAAAAATATGGCTCCTTAGAAAATCTGTAGGAATGGATACAAAGTTTGTTGGTTGCCTTTTGAATTTCTAAGAATTGATGGATAGGTAGATAAGGTACACTGGTAGCTGATCTGCTGATATTCCAAATGAAAGAAAGATGATATTTTTTTTCTTGGTCATGGGGCTTGAACTCTGGGCCTGGGCTCTGTCCCTGAGCTCTTCAGCTCTACTACCTGAGCCACTTTCTAAACATGATTTTTAATATAGAATGGACAGCCTGTTCTATATGATGATAGTCTATTCTATTCTATGAATAGTGAGATTAAAGTTGAGAACTTCTAGTGTGGAGTGTTTAACAGCTACAGGTAAAAAGTGAGACTAGAAGCCATCTGGTGGTGGCTCAGAGTTACAATTCTAGCTTCTTAGGAGATTGCAATCTGAAGGTTGAGATTCAAAGCCAGCCTAGGCAGGAACTTCCATGAGTCTCTCACCTTCAATAGCCACCAAAAAGCAAAGTAGAGCTGTGGCTCAAGTGATAGAAAGCCAGCCTTGAGCAAAAAAGTTAAGGGGCATTGCCCAGGCCCTGAGTTCAAGCCCTAGTATGAGCATACACAGAAAGTAGATACTTCTTAAGGTATCCTCTATACTTATGAAATGACTATTTACAAAGTGGGAGTAAATGCCAACAAGGGAAAGTACCCCTCATTCCAAGTGGGAGCAGTACAGATCCTGGTGATGGATTGAGGTCGCCCCAGTATGGTGATGGACATAAATGGTCACGCTTGCTTTGAGATAGAGCATTCTTCCCCCTGGTGTCAGAGCCTTTGTGTTCCTTTGCTAATCCAGTGGACTTGAGCATATAAAAACTCCATGTCTTGCTGTATACATTTTCAATGATACAGAGAACAGAAACAGTTTTACCTTAAGAAACTTGAATAAGCAACTTGAGATGGTGAATGTTATGGGAAATGAAAATGGCAGATATTCTCCACTTCCTGTGACACAGAACAGGGCACAGTGGTGAGGGTGCCCCCACGAATGTCCCCAGTAAGTCTTTCTCAGGCCTAATGAATCCAACAAGGCTGGACATTACATGCTCAGTGACTTTTCTGCTGAGAGTGGACAAGAACAAGTTGCCTTTTGAAGGGGTGTTCTTGTTTCTTCTCTTTTGTCTGCCTTGTTTACAAATGAAGAAGCTAATTCTTCCAATTCTTGCTCTGTGATGCTTGGCTTGGAACTTGAGGCCTTTTCCTTGCTTCATTTAAACCACTCCTCCAGTTCCCTTTTTTTTTTTTTGGCTTTTGATTTATCTTTGGATAGTCTTTTGGCTGGCCAGCCCTCACCTTCCCCTATCTCTTCCACCTTTCTCCCTTTTCCTCTGCCCTTTTCACCCTTCTTCCCCTTTACCTCCTCCTCCCCTCCCTCCCCTGCTTTTCATTTGATCAGGTGGTCTCAAGACTGTGATCCTCCTTACCTCTGCTCCCCAGTATCTGGGAAACAGAAGTGTGCCACGATGTCTGGCTTCCTTTCCCTTTCTCACTGTAGTAATTCCGTTGGTAATTATGTAAAAGGATACCAATACTATATGGAATTTCAATTCACTGTACCTTATTCGATGTGTGGGAGCAAGCATTCTTTCAAGGCCACAGTCTGCTCTGCTTCTGATTGCTTTGTAAGGGTGTAAAATCAACTCTGTGACATGACCCAAATGGAAGCCATCCAAGACCCACCATGAAAAACTGTTTGGGTGCCCTCCTTACCATGTTAGAGACTTTCTGGGGTGGTTTGGTGGAAGTGGAGAATGTGAAAACTGTGTATGGATGACTCTGAGCTGCAGGCTGAAACCTGAATCCCAGGATATGACTGGCTACACCTAGAAGCATTGCTACCTAACCTGGCTTGCCAAGATGGGTGAAGTTTGGTGGGGTGGTTTAAAGTGCCATGGAATTTCACAATGCCCCCATCCCTCCCCAATTTGTGTTAACAATGGTGATTCTTACGTGGAGATAGGAGGAACTGAGCTAATAGGAGTTCACTGCTCCACCAGTTTCTTCCCAATTGAATTGATAGCTATCCCTTGTCTTCCTTGGTGATGGACAAAATCAGGAGAGAAAGCAAATAGTTTCTCTAACCCATCAGCTCTAAGATACCTGAAATGCAGTCAATGTTGCCCTTGTGTATAGTAGATAGATCCACAGCCATGAACTTTGGGCTAGTATTCCAACAGCTAGAATAAGTGGAGTTAATACTGTCATTAAACTTATTGTGGAACTTCTTCCCCTCAACATTTGGAATTTCTATGAGTACAGGATAATTTGGAATTGCGATGACACTTCTGACGTCATTGCATCCAGAGATGTCACTGCCTCTTCAGTTGAATGCCTTATTCTCTTCACAAATGGTAGTTGAAATGTATTCATTTCCCTTCAAATGTGTTCCTTACATTGATCACTAGATTCATGCAGTTTTTGTTATAAGGGCATACTTATAGGCTTTGACACCTAAAATGTAAAAAAAAAATTATAATTTAAATTTATAGGCGTTCTGGTCTTCATTATGGACATGAAGCTTTAATTCTTGTATTTAAAATATATTCACACGTTATAAAATACAATGATCATATTTACTCTAATTGAGTAAATTTTAGCAAGATCTGGCTTGTACATTATGGTATAACTGGGAGTCAGAATATATGTCTAGATAGTCTTCTTTCTTATCGGTTCCTCTCGCCTCTTCTCCCACTCTTCTCACCTCTTTTCCTCTCTTCCTTCTCCCTTTTCTTCCAAAAGAGCTCAATGTTCCTCACTGAAAGTGAGGAACATATTCCTTAATCTGTTAGCACTAGAAAGTTGGGGAAATGCACAATGTAACCCACTGTGATATACATCACAAACATCAACATCTCTCACCCCATCCGTCTGCCTTAAAGTCTGAGATTTTTTTAAAGCCTTAAAGTCATCCCAGTTTTTGACACCTTTCTGTGCATTTTTTGATTTTTCTTTGTGCTTTTTTACTTTTTGGTGCCTGCACCAGGGCTTGTACACAGGTCCTGAGTGCTCTCCCTTAGCCTTTGCACTCAAGGATAGTGGTCTACCACTTGAACCACAGCTCTGTTTCCTGATTTTTTGGTGATTAATTGTAGATAAGAGACTTTCTGGTGCATGCTTTCTTTTAACCTTGATTCTCAGAAATCATTTTCTTGAGGATTACAGACATGAGCCACTGGCACCTTGCTCCTTTGAGCTTTTATTCTTCACACATACGCCACATAGAGTCTTGTCAACAAGTTGCTGCTGCCATTAACTTTTTAATATAGTTATTGTTAAAACTAGAGTTTTGTTGAGCAGTTAATGTTTAGCTGGCCAAATAGTATCTGCAACATAACTTTCCCCCAAATTACAATGTCCCTTAGAATCTGAAGTTGGTTGGCTCTACAACCCATGTGGCTAATGAAGTTCTTTTGATATAAAACTGTATAATATATGCATATAAACTACCAACATCCTTCATATACTTTGTCTTCTCTAGATTGCTTACAGTAAGTAATATAATTGAAATAATGTGTAACTAGATTTTATACCATATTATAGGGCATTATGACAAGGAAACAGTGTGAATGTGTTTTAGTACAGATGCACTGCTTTTCCCTTAAAGATGTACAATCAGTAATTGGTTGAATTTGCATATGCAGATTATTTATTTGTGCATTATTTATAGAAACTATGCTGTAAGAAAGTTGGTCTTTGGTAAAATGATTATGGTTCTATGTTGAAACTGAAATGGAATCCAGGAGGAGACTGTGAGTTTTGTGTCTGCATTTAAATGACAGGCAAGATCTTGAGAAATTACTAATATTGTAGCCAATATTGACTGAGAAATCCAATGCATTTCACAGAGAGAGTGTAAATCTGGCCACATTGTAACGAGTACAACAGAAGGAAAATTGAAAGACTATCTTGTTCCCATTGAAATGAATGTCCACTGTCATCAGGTGTTTGAGCAGGGAGTTGTGGATAGCTCTTTGGCCAAGCAAAGCACATTTTATACGTGTCTGTTATGACATGCAATAGAGTGACACAACAGCTCTACAAGCTATTGAGCTTTGGTGAGTGACAGTTTTCCCTTCCGTATATCGTTTCAAACTATGGGCTTCAAGGAAGTCTGGAACATAAAAATGACTTTTTGTTTTGACAGACCTGGGGCTTGAACTCAGGGCCTGGGCACTGAGTTTCTTTTGCTTAAGGCTGGCACTCAGCTCTACTTTGAACTATCTGGTGGTTGGAGCTAAGTGTCTTGTAGACTTTTCCTGCCCAGCTTGCTTTGAACTGTGATCCTCAGATCTCATTTCTGAATAGCTAGGATTGTAGGCATAGGCCACCAGTACCTGACTTCCTGACTTCGTGAATTTTGCTCCTCTGTCCTCTGTCCTCCTCCTCAGGCCCCCTTCCTTCCTTCCTCCTCCTTTTTTCATCTTCTTCTTTTTCCCCTTCCCTCCTCCTTTTTTCATCTTTCTTCTTTTTCCCCCTTTTTCTTCAGTGCTTTTGCTTTCTGAGAGAATTCAATGATCAGCCAACCATGAAATGGGAAAGTGGACCAAATAAGACTGGATAATTTATTTGAGCCAAACAGAGGTATTATAATCTATTAAAAATATTTAGCCAAACACACTGTATTCGTGACTTTATCTCGTAACCCTGCCGATTGTCTGGTAGTTGCCCAGGACCTGAGGCAGGAAGGCGGACCCATGTGCCTGAACTTTCCAGTCATGTCTTTGCAACTGGTAGTTTTTAATAAAAGAAAAACTCTAACATTGTGAAATTACATCAGTGAAGAAACCATAGCTTTTTATGTTCTTGTATATGCTTTTCTTCTGTGCAACGTTATTCAATGCCCTAAATTTCAGCTACTTTTGAGATATTTTCTTGAATGTTGAGATTAGTCTGGAAATCAGGCTAGGAATAAATGAAATGCTGGTGTGGTAATAAAATTTATGTTACCATTTTATGAATATGAAAATGTCTAATTGTTATAACACAAGGTATCTTTGGATTAAGAAGTCTAGGACATTTTATTCTTTTACACCTTTTTTTTAAAGCAGGAAAACCTTTGCTTCTACCATCAGTCTTGAAGCAGAAATCCCAGAACAAAGAATTTTATAATCAGTCACAAAGAATTCCTACACGCATCATGTATCCCTTCCTCATCATTTCCCATTTCTTAGGAGTCTCCACATTGTTTAATTGTAATCATGTGCAACTAGCATTTTAAAGCTTCACACTGCTTTCACATTTATGGGATATGATGAGAAGAACAGTGTATGTGTTGGTAGATTTCCTATTGCAGAGAAAGAGAGTGTTGATTCTAAATGTTAGTTTTTAACATGAGAATCTTAAGCATTATATGTTATAACTCTCAGAAATGTTAGGTGTTTCAGAATCATTAAAAAATATTTATTGTCTTTTTTCTCCTTTATTGTCAAAGTGAAGTACAGAGAGGTTACAGTTTCATATATAATGCAGTGAGTACATTTCTTGTCAATATGTTAGCTCCTCCTCCCCTCCACATGCCTACCTCTTCCCTCCTGCTTCCCCTTCCACCCACGAGTTGTACGGTTGGTTTACACCCAAATGGTTTTGTGAGTATTGTGTTTGGAGTTGTTTGTATTTTTATCCTTTTTCTATTGATTTTGATATTTACTTCTCTTCCCTAGCTCTAATACACATATATACAGTATCAAGGGTACTCAGATGAGATACAGTGATAGTGGGGGTAAAACCACAGGAAGGGAATACGAGAGAAAATAAAAAGGGTACAGATACATATGACATGTTGAAAATAATTACAATAATGATATACCACTTGTTTCCATACATGGAGCTCATTTCACTTAGCATCATCTTAAGTGTCCATAAGGGCATAGCTATTGGGCTATTATGACTTCGGCTTTGACTAGCCTAAACATGTACTAATTATTCCAAAAAAATTTACTAAGTGAAGTGAGCCAGACCTAAAGAAACATAGAATGTATGGTTTTCCTCATAGGAAAAACATTTTTTTTTCTTATTTATTGTCAAAGTGATGTACAGAGAGGTTACAGTTGCATATGTTAGGCATTGGATACATTTCTTATACTGTTTGTTACTGTTTGTTACCTCCTCCCTCATTTACCCTCCCCTCCCCCTGCCCCTCTCCCCCCAAGAGTTGTTCACCTTGGCTTACACCAAACAGTTTTGAAAGCATTGCCTTTGTAGTCGTTTGTCTTTTTATCCTGTGTCTCTCGGTTTTGGTATTCCCTTTCACTTTCCTAATTCTAATACCAGTATATACAGTTTCCAAAGTACTCAAATAAGATAAACTGATAGTGCAGGTACAACCGCAGGAAGGGGATACAAGAGTATCATCAACAGTAGAAGCTACAGTTACGCATGGCATGTTGAAAGTAATTACAGCAGTGATATAACAGTTGTTTCCATCAAATGGTGTTGTTTCACTTAGACTCATCTTATGTGTTCATAAGAGTATTGCTATTGGGCTCTTGTGATCCTCTGCTGTGACTAGCCTAAACCTGAGCTAACTATTCCCTATGAGGGAGAGCATAGAATCCATGTTTCTTTGGGTCTGGCTCACTTCACTTAGGATAATTTTTTTCCAAGTCCTTTCATTTCCTTACAAATGCGGCAATGTCATTCTTTGAGACAGAGGTATGAATTTCCATTGTGTATATGTACCACATTTTCCTGATCCATTCATCTACTGAGCGTTACTGGGTGGGATCCATATTTTAGCTATGCCAAATTGTGCTGTGATGAATATTGTTGTGCTGGTGGCTTTTGTGTGTTCTTCTCTGTGGTCTTTGGGTAGATGCCAAATGTGGGGCTGCTGGATCATAAGGGAGCTCTATGTTTACCTTCTGAGAAATCTCCATACCACTTGCCAGAGTGGCTGAACAAGTTTACATTCCCACCAACGATAAAGTAGGGTTCCCTTTGTCCACATCCCCTCCAACATTTATTATTGTTAGTTTTCTTGATATAGGTCATTCTTACTGGGGTGAGATGGAATCTCAATGTTGTTTTGATTTGCCTTTCTTTTATGGCCAGAGATGTAGAGCACTTTTTCATATGACTCTTGGCCATTCTCATTCCCTCATCAGAGAAGTCTCTTTGTAAGTCTTTAGCCGACTTGTTGAGGGGGCTGTTGGTTCTTTGCGGGTTTTTTTTTTGAGGAATTTAATTTTTTGTAGTTCTGCATATATTTTAGATATGAGGTCTTTGTTCATTGTATGGCTGATAAAGATCTTTTCCAATCTGTAGGCTTTCCATTCATCTTGTGAGCTATGTCCTTTGCCCTGCAGAAGCTCAGCAATTTGATGCAATCCCATTTGCTCGTCCTTTTTTTGATTTGTAGCATTTATGGCTCTTTGTTAAGGAAGTTCTGTCCTGTGCCAAGGAGCCCAAGTGTTTCTCCTACTTCTTTTAGTGCTTTCAAGGTATCTGTTATAATTTCAAGATCTTTGATCCATGTGGGATTGATTTTGGTGCAGGATGATATATAAGGATCTAATTTTGCTTTGTTGTGGGTGTTGAACCAGTTTTGCCATCACCATTTGTTAAAGAGGCTATCTTTCTTCCATCGTATTTTTTTAGCTCCTCTATCAAAGATTAAGGGGTCTTAGTTCTGTGTGTTCACTGCTGGATCTTCAATTCTGTTCCATTGGTCTTCAGGCCTGTTCCATTGCCAATTCCAAGCTGTTTTTATAGGTATATCTTTATAATACAGCTTGAAGTTTGGTATTGTAATTCCTCCGGCATTGTTCTTTCTGCTTAGGATTGTTTTTGCTAGTCGGGGGGTCATTTATTTTTCCATATAAATTTCTGGATTGCTTCCTCAATTTCATTAAAAAATGGTGTTGGGATATTAGTGGGTATTGCATGGAATTTGTAGATAGCTTTTGGCAATATTGCCATTTTGACTATATTAATCTCCCAATCGAGGCGCATGGCAGGTTTTTTCCATTTCCTTAGTTCTTTTTTTTTTTTTTTCAAATTTTTATTATCAAAGTGATGTACAGAAAGGTTACAGTTTCATATTTTAGGCACTGGATACATTTCTTGTACAGTTTGTTACCTTGTCCCTCATACCCCCCTCCCTCCTCCCCCTTTCCCTCCCCCCCCCCCCACGGAGATGTTCAGCTCACTTACACCAAACAGTTTGCAAGTATTGCTTTCGTAGTTGTCTGTCTTTTTTTACCTGTGTCTCTCAAATTTGGTATTCCCTTTCAATTCCCTATTTCCAATACCAGTATACACGGTTTCCAATATAGGCAGATAAGATTACAGAGATAGTGTAGGTAAAACCACAGGAAGGTGATACAAGAACATCATCAATAATAGAAGCTCCAGACACACATAGGACGTTGAAAGTAGTTACAAGTGTTTGCATAACATGGAGTTCATTTCACTTAGCATCATCTTATGTGTTTATAAGGGTATAGCTATTGGGCCTTGTGATGCTCTGCTATGATTTGCCTAAACCTGTACTAATTAGCCTTAATTTTGTTTTTTATGCTTTTAAAGTTCTAATCATAGAGGTCTTTCACTTCTTTGGTTAAGGTTATTTCTAGGTATTTTATGTTTTTGAGACTATTGCAAAAGGAGTTGCTTTCCTGATTTCAGCCTCTGTCTTCGTGTTATTAGCATATACAAAGGCTGTTGATTTTCGAGGGTTTATTTTATATCCTGCAAACTTTGCCAAAGTTTTGGATCTGCTCTAGTAGCTAGGGAGTAGAGTCTATGGTGTTCGTTAGGTATAGGATCATGTAATCTGCAAAGAGAGAAAGCTTAACTTCATCTTTTCCTATTTGGATCCCCTTTTTGTTTTCTTCTTGCCTAATTGCTCTGGCTAGGAATGTTAAAGTGGAGGGGAGAGAGCAGACATCCCAATCTTGCTCCTGATTTTCAAAGGAATGGCTTTAGCTTTACACCATTTAGAATTATGCTTGCTGTTGGTTTATCATAAACTGCCTTTATTATATTCAGGAATGTTCCTGGAATCCCAATTTCTCCAGGATTTTTATCATGAATGGGTACTGGATTTTATCGAACGCCTTTTCTGCATCCAGAGATATAACCATGTGTTTCTTTACCTTGCTGTGGTGGATGTGGTGGATTACATTAATTGACTTGCGTATATTGAACCAACTTTGCGTCCCTGGGATGGATCCAGTTTGAACATGGTGTATGATATTTTTGATGACCTGTTGAAGTCGATTGGACAGAATTTTGTTGAGAATTTTTGCATCTATGTTCATCAGGGAAATCGTTCTATAGTTCTGTTTTGTTGATGAGTCCCTGCCTGGTTTTGGGATGAGGGCTATACTGGCTTCATAGTATAAGTCTGGTAGTGAGCGTTCTCTTTCAATTTCATTGAAGATTTTGAGAAATATTGATGTGACTTCTGTTTTGAAGGCCTTGTAGAATTCTGATGTGAATCCATCTGGACATGGGCTTTTCTCTGATGGGAAATCACTTATTGCTGTTTCTATTTCAAGGCTGGGTATGAGTCTGTTTAGAAGGTTTAAATCTTCATGGTTCAGTTAGGGGGTATCAATTTTTTCTAGAAAATCATCCATTCCTTCCAGGTTCTCGAATTTGTTGGCACAAAGGTTTGCAAAATAGTCCCCTTATTGTGTTCTGAATATTGGTTGTTTCTGCGGTGATGTTACCTGTTTATCTCGGATCTTGTTTATGTTTGTGTGCTGCCATCTTTTTTTGGTCAGGTTTGCTAGGGATTGTCTATCCTGTTAATATTCTCAAAGAACCAAGTCTTTGTTTTGATGATTGTTGCGATGGTTTTTTTTTTTCTCTCTCTAGTATATTTAATTCTGATTTGATTTTAATTATTTGCTTCCATCTATTGACTTGGAGTGTGGCTGCTTGTTCTCTTTTGAGAAGATTAAGGTGATTCCGTAAGTTGTTGAGTTGCTGTTTATCCCGATTGTTGGTGTAGGAACTCAGATATAAATTTTGGTCTGAGTACCTGCCTTTGCTGTGTCCCAAAGGAGGTGGTACTTTGTGCACTCACCTTGGTTGAATGCCATAAACATTTGAATTACTGGTCTAATTTCTTCAATGACCCACTGATGGTTCAGCAGTGTGTTGCTTAGTCTCCATGGATTGTATGATTTTGTGTGGTGGCTGTTTGAGTTGAGCTTTAATTTTAATCCATTGTGGTCTGAGGGAAGGCAGGGAATGATTTTGATACTTCTGAATTTGTACAGAATTTCTTTGTGCCCTAAGATGTGATATATTTTGGAGAATGTTTCATGGGCTGCTGAAAAGAATGTGTATTCTGGTATTGCTTGATGGAATATTCTATAGATGTTGGTTAAGTCTAGTTGGTCTATGCAGTTGATTAGTTCTGTGGATTCTTTGGTCAGTTTTTGGCCTGTTGGTCTGTCCAGAGGTGACAGTGGAGTGTTAAAGTCTCCAACAATCAATGTGTTTGGGGACTATGAGTGTTTTTAGAGTCAGTAGTGTTTGTTTGATGAAGTTGGTTTCTCCTGTATTTGCTGTGTGGATATTTAAGATGGTTATATCCTCCTGTAGGAGAGATCCCTTTATTTGTATGTAGTAAACTTCTTTGTCTCTTCTTACCATTTTTCATTTGAAGTCGATTTTATCTGATGCTAGAATTCCACTCCAGCCTGCATTTGGGGGCCATTTATTGGTAGATTTTATTCCACCCCTTTACCTTTAGAAGAAGTTTGCTTTTGCTAGATAGATGTGTCTCTTGGAGGCAGCAGAAAGACGGGATCTTGATTTTTGATCCAAGTAATGAGCCTATGTCGTTTCAATGAAGAATTAAGTCCATTAATGTTGAGAGTTAGGTTTGAGAGATGATTGTTTGTCCTTTCATTGTAGCTATCTTGTTAAAAGCTGTGTCTTCCCCAATTCTTCATCTAATATTCTGGTTTTCTATTTAGGGTTCATTTCTCTGTATTGGGATCTTGATTATTTTCCCTGTATAGTACATCTTTAAGGATTTTCTGTAAAGCTGGTTTGGTGGAGATACATTGTTTCAGTTTTTCCTTACTGTGGAAGACTTTTATTTGACCTTCAACTATGAATGAGAGTTTAGCTGGGTACAGCATTCTTGGTTGATATTTATTATTATTTAGGGTTTGGCATACCTCATTCCAGGATCCCCTTGCTTTTCATGGTCTCTGCTGAGAAGTCTGGGGTAATTCTGCTTGCTTTTTCCTTTATTTGTGATTACTTTCTTCTCCGTAACATCTTTAAAGATTCTTTCCTTGGACTCTACTGATCCTGTTATGATCACAATGTGTCAGTGGGATGTCCTATTCTGATCTGGTCGCTTTGGGGTTCTAAATGCTTCTTGTATCTGTATAGGCCTACCTTCCTGGATAGTTGGGAAGTTCTTGGCTAATATTCTGTTAAATAGGTTGCATATTCCATTAACTTCTTTCTCCTGGTTTTCTCAATTCCTATTCGCCTTAAATAGTGCTTCCTGATTGTGTCTTGGAGCTCCTGGAGTGATCTGTTTTATCGATTGGATTGGTTTGTATTTTTGTGTGACATTTCTCCATAGATTTTAGGGAATCTTCAGCTCTTGTGATTTGATCCTCTGCTTCACCTACTGGAGACTGTAGGCTAGTTACTTGATTTTGAATCTCTTTTCCTACAGACTGGTCTTTCCTGATGATTTCCATGTCCTTGCTAGAAGTATCTCTTAGGTCCTGCATGGACATCTTTACATTATTAATTTGGTTTTGAGGGCTGTCTCTCAAATCTTTTAGCTGGGTAGTTATCTTTTCATATCACTCTTGAAGTTCATTTATCTTTCTCTTTGTTGAGGCCATGAAATCATCTATTACTTTATGGATGGATTGATGTATGGATGGATTCAAACTTTTCATTTAACATGTTTATCAGTAGACTTTGTAGAGCATTTTGAGGGTTCTCTTCTATGTCTTTGATTGACTGCTCTGCTTCCTGCTTGTTTTGAGTGGGAGATATGACTGCATTGTTTGCCATCTTGTGTTTCTTCTGCCCATTTGGATTGGAATGCCTATCTAAGAGCACCTGTGAGCACCGTTTAAGACCCAAAGCAGACCTTACCAAGCACTGTTGTGTAAATCTTAGAAGTTCACAATTATATACAGATACTTGGTATAACTGTATATAAAATTAGATTTGGTGTTCCGAAAAATACAATTTCAAAATAACAACCAATCCTGTATTCAATAGTTAATTATTTACTGTTAAAATACTATGAGCTGGATTTCTCTATAAACCAATTTGATTCACTGGATTGAACAGGGATATCCTCTATCCAATAACCAGGGATCAATGGAGTCTGGAGTTCCTGAAGGTAAACCTGGAGGATAAGTGAGAGGTAGTGAAGGGAATAGAGTAAAATGTATGTGGGGGTGGTGGTGATGGTGGCGGTGGTGGTGGTGGTGATTTTGGTTTCATTTCAGTGATGTGGAAATGTGAAGAAGAATAGAATCGGTAGAAGAACAAGATTAATATGATGAAAAATGGAGAGTTAGCAGAAAAGAGTGAAGCTGTTAGTCATAGGAAAGTAATTTAAAAGTAAGAGAATGTGAAAAGAGAAACAAAGAAAAATACTGGAAGACAAATGCACAAAACACAAAACAATTAACAACCCAACCCCCGAAAAAGGAAATAAAAAAAGCCGATAAAAAAAAAATAGAAAACAAAATACCAACGATGTCTGAAATGAAAAATAGAAAAAAAAAGTTTAAAAAAATGTTTTTAAAAAATGGAGTGTTCCTTGTTTGGGTGGGTTTTCTCCAGTGTCTGGTTTCCTTGCAATGGTCTGTAGTCTATTTTGCTGCTTGGCTGGTTTGACTTGCTTTCAGTTTTCAGTGGGTGGATCAGCTCAGACCCCTCCTTTGTTAGTGAAATCCTGAGGCTCTGTGGTTCGCACAGCTTGCACATAGGACTTGGGTGTCCTCTGTAAATGTGGGACGTGAACAGTCTTGGGAGACCTGGCTCCTCCCATCTGCTGTGAGACTGGTGCCTTTATCACCTGGCTTTGGAGAGGCTGTGGACTCAGCAGGGCAGTTGGCTCTGGCCTGGTTTACCTGTCTGAGAGTGGCTGGCCTAGGGGTGGTTCCTCCCTCATGGGCAGGATGGCCTCCTGAGCATAGCTGGCTATGGAATTCAGCTCCCTTTTGGGCTGGGAATTAGGCTTCCTCTGAGATGGGGCCATTTATCTGTCTCGGGAACTGTTTGTTCTCCTATCTGGTTGTTCCTTGCTGCCGGTAGCTGCTCGCCACTTTCCGTTTTAATTTAGAAAATTCTGGCGGGCAGGGCGGGCACCTCTGGCTGAGTTCACCTGAGTTGTGAACTGTGGCCTGGATGAGCTTCCCACCTGGGCAGGGGTTGTTCTTCTGGGTAGAGCTGGCCCTCATTGGTCTGTGCCTCTTGCTCTTTTCAAAGGTGGCTCCTTTGTCCTCGCTTTCCCCAAGCCAGGTTTATTTCCCGTCTGGTCTGACCCTATGCCAGTGTCAAAGATGGTGCTTTGCTCTGGCAGTGGGGGAAAGGCTACCGATGCTTCTCTGTGGGCACGAGTGAGCATATCTTTTGTGGGGTACTCATGCTTTGTCTGCAATTTCAGCCTGTCCATGCTCAGCCCTGCTATCCACGTCTGTCTGCCATCATCTGGAGGATTTCACCTTGGTCACTTCTGGGTGGTTTAGGTCCATGAACTGTGAGACACTGTGCCAGCGCCGGCACTGGCTTGGCAGAGGGAAGCGGGCCAGAACTCAAATCTGTGTTTTCAGGCCAGCAAAGTCAATTTTTCCTTCCTGAACAGAATCCCTGTACTGTTATAACTTACTTGGGCTGTCTTTCTAGGAGTAAAAAGTTTCTGGAGTGGTAAAACTGAGGTGTTGGAGAGAGATTAACTAGGGCTCTGCTGCTCCTCTGCTCAGGGAAAATACTTTTAAATTGCTATGCGCTGGTGGTTCATGCCTAGCTATTTGGAAGACTCAAAAGTGAGGATTGCAATTGGAAGCTAGCCTGGGCAGGAAAGTCACTGAGATACTTGTCTCCAATTGACCACCAAAAGAAAACATAAAAACAAAACATAAAACAATACAACAGAAAGTGGATCTTTGTGAGAGTGCTAGCCTTAAACACAAAAGTACAGGATCATTGGCCAGACCAGAACTGGCACAAAATCCCAGAGAGCTAGTTAAATGTTCATTGTGACTAAGCCTGCCTTATTATTTAGAGCTAGAAATGGGATGGTAAGGTCTTGGGAAGAACTAACTGGGTATCAAACTAATTAAAGTCTTCAAAATAACTAAAAGTGGTATAAAAAATGTAGTCTATAATCAGTGGTGCCCAATATTAATGGATTTAACCCTATATTATGATGGGTATTTGAGTTCATAATTCCCCGTTGGTTTAGTCTTTGCAGCCTCTATAGTAGCAGCCCCCCATTTTGTTTGTGAAATTAGTATTTGACTTTCTTTATTTTTCTCATGTAATTCGGTAAATTCTCTGCTGAGAATTATGATACCTTGTAGAATGCTGTTGACACACCAATTAGGTGGTTTTCCTGAATCTAAATGACCCCTGTCAGTTGTTAGGTCAACTGTGAGATTTTTATCCCTTCTGCAGGTGAGCTTTTCCTGGCCATTATTTTTAAGGACCATCACCCGTGCTCATAAAGATGGGTTCAGGTACTGCAGCCATGTTTACTAGTAAATACTTTGGGTGTTGGCTAAGCTCTCCTGGGGCTACAAAAATCAGAGACCCACTCAGGTGGGTCTAAAAGAAACAGTGGTGTCAAGACTCTGGCTAATTCTCCCTTTAGGTGGCTGTCCATGTGTCCTGTTGGATGTGTAACAACATCCTGTGCTTTGACCTAGGAGCCGGTTGCATCCGTAATTCTACAACCAAACATCTTTCCAAATGCTTTCAATGTCCTGCTTGGACAGTTCACAGAGGCTGCTCTGTCGGGTTTACTGTTTGCTGAGATCACCTGGGTTCCTGCTTCTATTCCACATGGCCTCAAGCTATCTATTGGGAATTTAAAAATAAATATGACTCTGTGTGTGTGTGTGTGTGTGTGTGTGTGTGTGTGTGTGTGTATGAGAGAGAGAAAGTATCCATCTACATACGTGTATTAATTCTTGAGCTCAGGTCATCTTTCTTTATTTTATGTTTATTGTCAAGTTGATGTACAGGAGGGTTACATTTACATACTATGTAATGAGTACATTTCTTGTCGAACTTGCTATCTCATCCCTCATTTTTCTCCCACCTTTCCTCCTCCTGTATTTCCCCCTCCCTCCAATTTTACAGTTAGTTTACAACATATCTTGTAGTTATTACTGTTGCATTGGTTCACGTTTCACCATTTGTCTCAACATTTTGAAGTTCCCCTTCCCTTCCCTAATTCAGACAAATATATATATATATATATATTACCGAGGGTATCAAAATCAAAACAGTGACAAGAGGGGATAAACCATAGGGAAGATAAGCAAAAGGAAAAAGGAATGATTTCATTTAGCACATTAAAAAATAACAACAATGATAAACCACTTGTTTCCGTATCTTAGTGTGTGTTTCACTTCACATCATCTTATGTGATCATAGGTACTTAACTACTGAGCTATGGTGTTTAACAATGGCTTTCAAGGCCCCTGGCACTCTGCTAACATGGACATATAGCCTGCCTTCCAGTCTGACCCCGCCTATTGTGCCACCTGTGCTGACCTCGAAAATTCTCAGTGTTGTGTGTGTAATCAGAGGCTAGCTACAGTTTTTTCAGATTGCATTCTTGAATTCCTCCAATGAGATTTTGCTTAAATAGTCATGCAGTGTAGGGTTTATTGAAATATATAGTCTTGAGTCTTTGGACACATTTGTTGGAGAAGTTCATCTTTTTGTTAGGTTAAACATTTGTTTTCATGTAGTATCCATCATTTCATTCTGGACATCATCGCCATCCACTGTCATTAAAAAGCAGAAATACCTCTTTTTATGACAGTTCTTCAGATGTTTGAAATCGCAGATTGTATTTCCCACTACTTTCACAATAAATGTTTTTATTTTTAGGATTAATGCCCTCGGATTATTAGGCAGTAGAGTGCTTGCTTGCAATACCAGATCTGAATAAAGCTGCAGTTTGGTCAGAGAAGAAAACTTCAGTTCTGTATATCATACTGCATACTAAGGAACCTCCAGTTGCAGTCATATTCTTTCTTTACTTGTACTTCTGTCCACAGACATAGAGGTCCATGCTGATTTAAACTTCTGATTTTTTTCATATATGCCACTAATTCCTGCCTTCTCGTCATTGTACAAGTTTTAAAGGGAAGGAGCACACTGAAGCGTTTTTCTCTCATTTAATTGGAGAAAAGAGTCTCATAGACTCCTCTGCCTGGGCTGGCTTTCAAATGTGATCCTCAGATCTCAACCTCTGAGTAGCTAGGATTATTGGCATGAGCCACTGGTGCCAGACAACTTGTCACATTGTTTTTCGCACCAAATGTCCATCAATTTGAAGAAAATCAAACTTTGGCTTTGTCAGGATTGATTGCAATCATGATCATTTCTATGATTTCCAACTCTGGGATTCATAGTACTAGGAAATTTGGTTAAAACTGCCTCCTTCATGCCAAATCTTAGGTCCTTTTGACTCTGTGATGATAGTGTGCTAGAACATGCGACTGGGGGGAAGAACTCAGAGGTCCCTTCATCTTCTGCTTTTGTTGCTCTCAATCTGTTTATGAGGGCCCTTTAGAAGTGTCTTCTTAGCCACGATGCTTGCATGAAGCATCTTTCCTGAATAGCCATACTTTTAACTATGGTCCTCCAGAGAATGCCTCCCTTTTCATGTTAGCAAATGGTACAAGGAAGAAGGTTTTCAAGGTTCAATAAATTACATGTGCATGAAATCAAAAAGATGTAAGCACGTTTATAGTGGAAAATTTGTGAATGGCGAGTCACAATTCACAACAGCAGTGTACCATTTAAGAAACACAAGAGGTTTAGAAAATTAAAATGTATTCCTTTGGAGCAGAATATATGTACATATAAGTTCATCAGAAAAATATTTTCCTCTTAACTAATATGGTTAAGAGCATTTAGTTCTAAGGACTGATGTTTTCTACCATGGAAATAGGGAGGGGACATAATTTACATCTTTGCAGGAATTTAGTTGACATTGTCCCAGGGTTAATAAAGTGAATCTAACATGAAGCGTGCTTGCCTAGCAAGCATGAAGCCCTGGGTTCCATTCCTCATCACCACAGAAACAGAGAAGGACAGAAGTGGTGCTGTGGCTCAAGTTTCAGATTGCCTAGCCTTGACCAAAATAAGCCAGGGACAGTGCTCAGGCCCTGAGTCCCAAGTCCCAGGACTGACAAAACAAAAACAAACCCAACAACATAAAAAAAAAAACACTCCCCTGCGGGCCAGCCGGCAGGAGAACAGAAATCCTGACTGAGGGGCGGCAGGGATACGGAAAAGGAAAAATAAGGCAAGAGAAAAAAGACAAGAGACAAAGATGGGGTACGGGAGGTCCACAGCCGTAAGGTTGAACCTCAAGACTGCAGCAACAGTTTATTTCAACTCCCAGCTTATATGCAGTTTGGAACCAGGGAATAGCATAGGATTGTTAAAATTCCAGAACATAAAGAGTCTTGGAAGTTTGCAACATTTGATTACAGTAAACACAGGACAAGGTTGATAGGAATCTACTCCAGCGGACATAGCAAGGTGGGGACATAGCAAAGTAATTCCGGACAGTAGCTGTGAACGGATGTCCTTGCCTTTAGCATATCCTGGCGGTAACAGCACAGCCAGAGGTGATAATTTACCTAGCTGCAGGTCTGGCTCCCTATCTGCAGGTCTGGCTCCCGTCATCTTGGCGACATCGGCACAGCCAGAGGTCAGGATGAGCTTAGCTGCTAGCTCGGCTCCCGACAGTTCCCCCGTCTTTTTATTAAAAGAAGCGAACCCGCCTGTCTTAGGTGGGGTGGGTGCCCCAGCCCGCCTTACCCGTCTTGGGGAACAACTTCAGAGCAGTGCTGAGGCCCTGTCTTAGGTCGGTCTAAGGCTGGCACCGCCTCATACCCGTCTCTGGCTGCGGTTCCTCTCGGGGGAAATTCATTTACTTGGAGCTTGACCTTATGCAGCTGGCTGGCTAAACTCATGAAAGAGTTTTGCAATATGCGTACAATGCAAGGAAGACATAGGCAAGCCATCAGCAAAAAGTATCCCTTGGCCGAGCAATGTCATTAGCAGCCCCTTAACGTTAGTTAAGGAAGGGACATACTGTTGGAGTTGTTCAAACAGTTCTTTTGCTGTTTCTGCCACTTTAAAGTCCAAAGGCGGAGCCTGTTCTAGTCCGGCTATTTGTCTATGGAGTTGAAAGAGATCTAAGGACAAGTTATTATGGTGCCAAATACCATTTAAATGTGCTACAACTTGTTCCCAAGGATACCTTGACCCATTATACTTATGGGGGGGTCACACAAATAAAGTCAAACCCAGCATGACAGCGCACCCGTTGCCAAGTTTGTAAGGCACGAATTTGTTCTCCCAGAGACAACAAAGATTCATACAAGGCTTCTAATTTTTGTTCTACCTTATCATCAATCCTGCCTTGAAAGTGCAGGGCTTGCGTGGTATTATGAGCAAGCTGATTAACATGGTGAGCTGTCTGCACATTTTGTGTTAAAGCCACAGTAGCCGCTGCAGCAGAGGCAGCTAAGGAAATAAAGGCTAAAATTCCTGCTATTAGTAGCCCTACAAATCGTCTAGGGCGCATAAGTTCTTTTAAATATTTTAACACTTGAATACCTGTTTCTTTATACCAAGCTTCAGATAAGTTTTACAGGAAGCATAACAAATGGTGGTTGCTTAATAATAATTACAGAATCAGTAAGACCACTATACAAGCAATTTGTAAAAGAACAGTTAGTGCAGGTAACATTGAAATACATGGCTCCTATAGAAATATTAAAAGGTCCATACATAATAGCATAAGGGGGTGTTACACAACTCATAATATTTTTTAAAGAAGTAGAAGTGGGCCAGGAGATATTATTCAGAGCAGCCACTAACATCCAGACATGGCGTTGAGGGCGTCCATTCATCCACCACAGACCTGGGTTGAACTTATTGGTGAGATTAGCTCCGGACCAGTCCATCAGCTGAGAATTAGTTCCTGAAATATTGGTTATAAAAGGGTGATCATGTGTACACTTTACAGGGTGCAGTTCTCCCATGGATTCTACAATTTGAGAGGAGTTGATGCAGCGAGGTATCATGAAGGATGAGGTAGAATTGGCACGTACAGGGAACCCAGTAGGCAATGAAGTCCATTTGTATACTATACACTTGACTTTTATCAGGAATCCAAATTCTATAGTTTATGGATTGCATTACAGTACAGCCTGGAATATAAACTGTTGGAGTCAGTTGTAAAGCATAAAGGGGTTCCAATGCCAGAAGCTGCAAAGTCTCCCATTTTAACGTGCTGGACAAAAGGGTCTGGAGCTGTAACCGTACGCTGATCTGTTGACATGGACAAACACCTCAGCTTCCTCCAGGTCGCAGGGTGCACAATCGGTGGATCTGGCACATAAGCCCAGTGGGTCAGCGCTTGTACCGTTCTGATGAGTTTCCACAATCCGAACACACAACGCTCAGGTAGCCAGCAGGCATCATTTTCATCCTGTGAAGAAACACAGACATGTCCTCGACCCCATGTCAGTACCGGATCGGGCCTGTGCCAAGCACTTGTTAGAGGATCTTTCCACTTAACTTGAGCAAAAGCTCTTTGCTCTCTCTTTTCCCAGAACCGCTGTGCTGCGGAGTGGCCATTGCAATCCAAATTTAAAAAATTTTGTACGAATAAAGCATGAGAAAGTATATTAACAGGAGAGAAGGGGTATAGTTTCCCCCCCTATTAATTTAGAAATTTGGTGTTTTAACAAGCCGTTGGCCCATTCGACAATTCCTTGACCATCAGGGTTAATGCCATTGGAGGGCACAGGCAGGAAGGTAGCACAGTTGGACAAGTTTTTACAATTTGACGAGCTGCCCTCATAAGTAATTATGAAATTGTTGACGTAAGGCACGACTGTTTTCATGGTGGGCAGCATGTGATTGCTTTGCCAAGTCAATTTGAGAAAGAAAAATTTGGGTAGCCTCATTTGTAATAGCATTGCCTCCCTTAATGGTAAGAAGAGGCAAAGTGAAGTAATTTTGTTGGAGGGACAATGATGTGAAATTGTGCCCACAAAATTGGCCCAAGTAATGGCTCAGGAATCACAATGGGTATAAAGCCATTTTTGCTGTTGTAAAGTATAGGGGATATAAATAACCTGTGGATCTCGTCCAAGATACTTGCAAGATTCCACACGGCACATATGGACTAAGGTAGCTACCAATTCATAATAAGGTATTAATATTTTTGAAGGAGTAGCAGGCAAGGAAAGCCACAAAAGGAGTCCCTTCTGCCAAAGGACCGCTGTTGGAGAATGAGGTGTAGTTAAAATATAAGCTTCCCAAGGGGCTGAGTAATCAATATAATTTACATGTTGGGAAGAAATGGCAGAATTTACTATGCTCAAGGCTTTCCTGCTTTAGTTGTCATTTTTTTTTTTTTTGGGTATGTAGGGTCGGGGTCCCCCTTCAACAGATCAAACAGAAGGAAAATTTTGGCGAGTAGAAGAGAGAGCCCATGCTACAAAGCTTTGACGCAAGGTGGGCTGTTCGCCATGCCTTGGGGTAACACTAGCCAATGGTACCTTTTCATGGGTTCTTTAAAATTTGTAGAGGGGACACTAAATGCAAAGCGTTTGTAATCTTGAGGAGCAAGAGGTATGGTATAAAAACAATCTTTTAAGTCAATTATAATTTTGTATGTATTTTGAGGAATTGCCATAGGAGAGGGGCAAGCCTGGTTGTAATGCCCCCATAAGTTCCATGGTGGCATTTACTCGCCGGAGATCCTGTAGGAGTCTCCATTTGCCAGATTTCTTTTTGACAACAAAAATAGGTGAATTCCATGGGGAAGTAGTAGGAGCAATGTGGCCCAAGTCCAGCTGTTCCTGCACCAGCTGTTGGGCAACAACAATCTTTTCAATTGATAGGGGCCACTGATCCACCCACACCGGAGTGTCTGATAACCATGTGATAGGATCGGCATGAGGGACAGGACGAGCAGCAACCCCCGTTAAAAATATCCCAGCCCTTGTCTAGGAGGTCGGGGCTGAGGTTGAATGGGTTCTCTAATCCCTTGCTGATGGCTTTCCAATCCTCCTGAAGGCAGTAGCCCTTGACTTAGGAGTTGACGAATGACTGCGTCACTAGGGCTAAACAAATAAACTCCCATTTTTTTCCATAATATCTCTGCCCCACAAATTTATGGGCAAATGATCTGGAAAGTCCCAAAATGCCCCTCACCATCTCTCCAGTTAAGGATGGCACTGCTTTGTTGGGTGTCTGCGGCATGGCCAATCCCCTACAAGGATGTAAGAGACGCAGTAAGAGGCCAGTTGGAAGGCCAATGTCTCTTGGCTATCACAGACACATCTGCTTCTGTATCTAACAGACCTCGGAAGGGCTTTTCTTGTATATAGATTGTAAGCTCGGGCCTTTCCCAGTTTATGTTTTGAACCCAAAATATGTCTGAGGACCCAAAACTCCTTTCTCACCTTTTAATAGATCAAATAAGGGTTTTAATTTAGCTGTGGACAATTTAAGATAAGGGTGAAGCCAATTAATATCTCCCAGAAATTTTTGAAAATCATGCAAAGTACGCAAATGAGAAGTCTTAACCTGTAATTTCTGACTAGTAAAATAATAAGGACCCAAAATATGACCAAGAGGGATTTTTATTTTTCTCTGCCTGGGCTGGCTTTGAACTATCCAAAGAGTCTTAGCCATAAAAGCCCTTTTTATTTCCAATCAAAGCAACAGGAGAACAAAAGGAATAGAGTTTACCTGTAAGTTGCTAAGAATTGACCACCAAGTAGTTGCCAGAGTTTTGCTGTAAAACTTAAAGAACGGCAGACTGAATGGGGTCCAAGTGTCATTAAATCTAGTCATATTATTTAACCTTACCTTACTGGCACGTGAAAGAGAAAACAAATGAATAACAATAAAAGTCTCAGCTTCAGTGGATCTGAAGTGGCTGTGTCTTCCATCCCAAATTAGCAGGCCAGCAGGAGAGATGGTTTGCATCTGGATAATTTTTTTGTAGAGTTCCCTGGATAGGCTGTCACATTTCCTGCTTGTTGCCTGTAAATTTCTACACAGACTGGTTAAGGGCATTTTAAAACAGATTTTAGAAGGCTTGGGCCTTTAACCATCCTTCTAGTCACAAAATCCACACAGATTGAAGGCTAACCAAGTCTGCTCTCTGTAGCAGTTTCTGAATCACAAACAACTCCCAGTTTGGAAGCCGACTGTGGAGGCAGCTTTCTGTAGCCATAGACTGCCACGGTCCACTCAGCTAGCACACATGTCAACCTGTATCCTATAAAGCAAAATGTTAATTTGGGGTCCGGAAAATTTAGGTTAATAGTCACACCTGTGCAGTTATTTCAAAATGACTCTGGTCCCTTGATCTTAAAGAGTTTGAGAGCACCGCGAAAAAAGAGAAAAAAAAAAATGGAGAAGCAAAATCTTAATCTATACCAAATAATTGTCAGGATTAGATGTACACTTGACTCTTAGCATAGATAGACATAAAGAATAACACACTGGTTGTACATCATTGCACTTATATCACGTGCTGTATATTAAAACCTTTTGGAGTTTTTCTTAGACACATTTGTTTGCTCCCAAACATATCAGTTTAGGCTTAAAACCTGTTTTTTGTTTTGTTTTTAAGTTTTACCAACACATAGACATAGACATAGACATAGACATACATACAGATACAGACAATGTGCACACGTTTTGGGGCGCGCTTAGAATTGTTCTTTAATTGGCCATGTAAGTTTTTCTGGAATTCCAGTGGCAAATGATATTATTTTGCCTATATTCTAGAACCACGTGGTTAGATAGTAAACAAAAAAAAATCTTTTCAGCAAACCAAAATTTTCAGATCATCTGAGAAGCCACATTTTGAGAAACCAGTTTAGCTCACAAAGGGAGCATATGGGAGACAGGATATGAACACAGACAGTAAGACACCTTCATCTTCCAGCATTTGAATTGTAAGGCACCTTTGAAATGCAAGGTTACAGGACTCTAAGTCTCTGCCCAGCCTCCAGGAATTTGGCATGCTTGTCACCTGGGGGATGGGCAGGCTTTCACTCCAACCAGTCCTATTGTCTACCATGTGCTCAATGCTAGAGAAAGCTTATGATTTAGCCAAACAAGCAGAATTTAACTGAATCTCCAAAACTTAAACATCAATAACAAGAATAGAAAACCTTTCTTTGAGTCTTTCAAAGCAGATGTTAAACAAATATCCATACCCATCCTATGTCACAGGCAGGCAGGCAGAGTTTAGAGGGAGACAGAAAAAGAGACAGAGAGAACTTCATCTGCCTGAGCGCTCATAGAAGTTAGGTAAGTCCTGCAAAATATTCCAAATATATATGATTGGGCTCAAACTTGAGCAGTTTTCCTGAAACAATTTAGGCTTGAGGAGCAACCAGCTGAGCTGAACTAGAGATCAGTTATCTCCAAACACCCACAATTGCTGATCTCCTTGACCTAGCCCAGTGGATTTATGGAAAATGTAAGCTCCAGTCTAATGGTCACTCACCCTGGTTGGGGTTTCAAATCTGTCCTGGTGGATGGAAATAGAGCGCTCGGTCAGGAGAAGTTACCTCGGTGGTGTTAGCATTTCTCTAGCCTCAGGTTCCTCCCCCCTGCTAGCAGCCTGCACCTAGGAGAGCTGTAAGTCTGCCAGGACTCCCTTTAAAGGAGTTTGTTGTTCTGGATGAAGCTGTGACAATAGAGCTATAACTGATTTTAACATAGTCTCAACATAGGTCAATCTATCTTTAATAGGCTTATTGAATAATTTCTCCTCAGAGTCTGAGCCATCTGAGTCTTCCTTAATGTCTAGCTCAGTGGGTTCAGGTCTTGTTAATTTTCTCAGCTCTTCCCAGGCAGCAGCATACGCTCCCAGAGCTGGGCAACACTCATCAGGTCCCTGTTCAGTTTTTCCAATCGACTGATCGAATTTAATCTATTCATGTCTAGGATCTAAGCAATCTCGGACCAGATACCAAAGAATAATAGCATCCACTGAGGTTTTCTCAGGGCCAGTTGCATCATAATGTTCCCTTTTTTTTTTCTTTTTTTTTTCAATTTTCTAGCAAGTTTCTAAGTTATTAGTTCCTTCCTCCAGGAACTGGGGCATGCTTTCTCAATAAAATAAAAGAAACGTTCTAAGTTACATTGGCCAACTTTCACTGCCCGGGCATTAAGCATGCCTTTGGGGGCCTGCATGTATAGCATGCGGCTATTACCTTGTCCCATAATTTATTACTCCCGACGATACACTCTCCTCCCGCTCTCCTTCCCAAGCATTCGGACGTCCTTACCTGAGCGGGGGTCACCTGCCGTCGATCCCAGGTCTTCAAGTCCCTGTTCCAGGCGCCAAACCTGCCGGGCCAGCCGGCAGGGGAACATAAATCCTGACTGAGGGGCGGCAGGGATACGGAAAAGGAAAAATAAGGCAAGAGAAAAAAGACAAGAGACAAAGATGGGGTACGGGAGGTCCACAGCCGTAAGGTTGAACCTCAAGACTGCAGCAACAGTTTATTTCAACTCCCAGCTTATATGCAGTTTTGGAACCAGGGAATAGCATAGGATTGTTAAAATTCCAGAACATAAAGAGTCTTGGAAGTTTGCAACATTTGATTACAGTAAACACAGGACAAGGTTGATAGGAATCTACTCCAGCGGACATAGCAAGGTGGGGACATAGCAAAGTAATTCCGGACAGTAGCTGTGAACGGATGTCCTTGCCTTTAGCATATCCTGGCGGTAACAGCACAGCCAGAGGTGATAATTTACCTAGCTGCAGGTCTGGCTCCCTATCTGCAGGTCTGGCTCCCGTCATCTTGGCGACATCGGCACAGCCAGAGGTCAGGATGAGCTTAGCTGCTAACTCGGCTCCCGACACACTCCAAATGGGAAACAGAGGCTGGACATATCCCGCCCCTGCCTCATGAGACTTCCAGGCTTCATTCAAGGACTGCCATCTAACACCAAGTGACCCTACTGCTAGCCTTCTCCAGGAGGGGCCACATTTCTGCCTTTTATCCCTAATGTCGACGCCCTTTACCAGCAGGAAGCAGCCAGAGAGTCATCGTCCTTTTCCATAGCTATTAAAAGGCTGGAATGTCAGGTCCCTCCTGGAGGGCTCCAAGCAGATGCCCCCACCTTATTAAGTGTCCACCCAGTTACTGGGTAACCAGCAGGCCTGGAGGCAGGTACCTTCCCCTTCCCTGAGGTCACATCCTGGCCCAATCAACCTGGCCCAATCCCCTGCCCTAGATTAGGCAGGGCTGGCTGAGGGTCACCCAGTCTCTCCCTTCTCTCCCTTCTCTTTGGCAATGAATCATCACCACCACAGGCCAGCTGTTCAGGAATAAACTTTTCTCTCCTGCTTTAAAATAAATATCAAAAAAGGAAAACAGAGCTGTGGCTCAAGTGGTAGAGCATTGGCCTGAAGGATGTCAAAGCTTAGTACAGTGCTCATGTTGAGTTCAAGCACAGGCTCCCCATCCCTACCCCAATGCTTCTAATTACGAAGATATGTATATATATTTTTCCTTGATTGAAATTTAGTACCTACATAAATTTGACAGTATACATTTTAACCTTCCCAATGATAAATATCATCTTTCTCCGGGGGAGGGGGGAAGAGGGGGAGACGGGGAGAGGGAATGAGGGAGGTAACAGTACAAGGGGGTATGGGAGGGGGAGGGAGAGGGTATGCTGAATGATGGAGGTAACAAACAGTGCAAGGGGAGGGGAAGGGGGGAATGATGCAGGTAACAACCAGTACAAAGGGGAAGGGTAGGGGGGAGGGCAAGGGAGAAAGATGGAAGTACGAAACAGTACAAGGTGGAGGGGGAGGGAAAGGGGGAATGGTAGAGGTAACAAACTGTACAAGGGGGGAGGAGAGGGGGATGGGAGAGGAATGGGGAGAGGAATGATGGAGGTACCAGTACAAGGGGGAGGGGGAAATGGAGGGGAATGATGGAGGTAACAAACAGTACAAGGGGGATGGGAGGGGAGAGGGAGGAGGGAGGTGGAGGGATGGAGGTAACAAACAGTACAAGGGGGAGGGGAGCTGAGGAACTATGGAGGACAAAACTGTACAAGGGGAGAGGTGGTAGAGTGAGGGGAATGATGGAGGTAACAAACAGTACAAGGGGGGAGGATGTTGGGGTCAGCTGTACCTTTAAGGGGCCACAGCTGCCCTCAGCCTGTCCCTCCCCTTCCTGTCTTTAACCGGAAGAGAAGGAAGTTGGACACCATTTGAGGGACAGCTCCTTGGGACCAATCACGGGCCCCTCTCTTGTGCGTGCCTTTGGACTATATCTGGGAGGTTCCTCATTTGAATAAACAGAAGCCCTAGAGGTTTTCTCCAGGGACCCACACGCCCGTGTCGTTCTTGGCGGCTTTTGGGCACCCTGTGACCACACGCCACCGAGGCTACCCGTGGCCATCACTCACTCGTGAGTGGTAATGGACCACCCAGGAAGGGGCGGACAAGCCCATTCCCCCCCAAGCAAGGAGAATTCGAGAGAGAGAGACGAGGCTACCAGTGGCCATCGCTCCCACATAAGAGCGATAAAGGGCCACCCAGGAACAGGCAGACAAGCCCCTTCCCCCCCCAAGCGAGGGGAAGTCGAGAGAGAGAGAGAGCCCACAGAGGGGAGGGGGGGAGGGAGGGGGGAGGGGAACAATGGAGGCAACAAAGAGTACAAAGGGGAGGGGAGCTGTGGAACTATGGAGGTAAAATCTGTACAAGGGGAGAGGTGGCGAGGTTGCGGGAATGATGGAGGTAACAAACAGTACAAGGGGGTACTGGGGAGGAAGGGGGGAGGGGGTATTATAGAGGTAACAAACAGTAAAAAAGGGTAGGGGGAGTGGAGAGGTAGGGGAGGGGGAAAGATGGAGGTAAAAAACAGTAAAAGGGGTGGGGGAGGGGGGAAATGTAGATAATAAACAGCATGAGGATGGAAAGGGAAGGGGGATGGGGAATGATGGAGGTAACAGTACAAGGGGGCAGGAGGAGGAGGATGGGGAGGGTGCACTGATGGAGGTAACAAACAGTACAAGACATGTACTCAAGGCCTAACGTATGAAACTGTAATCACTCTTTTCATCACTTTGACAGTCAATAAGGGAAAAAAAGAAAAGTGACAATAATAGATGTTGGAGGGTGGGGGGATATGGCCAAAGGGAACTCTTCTACAGTTAGTGGGAATGTAAATTTGTTCAACTATTCTTGAAAGCAGTATAAAGGTTCCTCAAGACACTAAACATAGAAATTTCCTATGACCCAGCAATTCCAGTCCTGGGCATTTATCCAAGTAACCACAAACCACACTAAGGCTGTCAGCACTGCATGTTCATTGCAGTATTGTTTAGCATATCCAAGATATGGGATCACCCAGATGCCCCTCGATTAAATTAATGGATCAATAAAATGTGGCATATATATACAATGGAATTCTATGCTTTCAGCAGAAAGAATGATATTGCTCTAATCATAAGGAAATGGAAGTACTTCGTGTGACTTTTTCCTAATTTTTTCTAAGGGAAGAGAGCCAGACCCAAAGAAACAAAAACGCTATGTTCTCCCTTATTGGTATGAATTAGTATATGTCTTGGATAGTCCTAGCAGATGATCACAATAGCTCAATAGCTATATACAGATGATTATATAAGATGATGCTAGGAGAAATGGTTCCAAAATATGGAAATAGGTGGTTTATCATTATGTTGTTAGTTTCACCCTACTGTGTGATTTTTTTTATTTTTTCATCTGTTCTTTTTCACTATGACTTAGCCCCTGTTGTCACTGCTGATTCTGGTACCATGGTAATTTTATATATGTCTTTCTGAATTAGGGAAGGGAAGAGGAGCATCAAAATGGTGAGATAAAGTGTAAAATGCGAACCAATGCAACAGCAATATTTACAAGAAAATATGTTGGAAATTAACTGTACAAATTGAGGTGGGGTAATTGGAAAGGAGGGAAGGTAGAAAATAAATGAGCAAGGGGTAACAAGTTGGACAAGATATGTATTCACTATCTAATGTATGTAACTGCACCCTATATGTACTTCACCTTGACAGTAATAAAAAAAGACAAAAATTAATCAAAGTGAGCGAGACCAAAAGAAACATATGTTGCCTGGTCTCTGTCCTTTACAGTCATTAGAAACGGCCTAGGAATCTACAGGGATACACAGTGGATGGTAAAAGACAAATCATACCACTTATACATGATATATTATACAGGACTCTAGCCATTCAAACAGTGAGAAGAAAGAAGGATATTCTTAGGAGAGGATCACAATAGGTCAATAGCTATGTGCACATGATAATAGAAAAGGGTGTTTATTGAAGTGAACTTCAAGAAATGGAAAGGAGATTTTTTTATTTCAGTTTTTATGATTTTTCCTCTTTTATTGTTTTTGGTGATTTCTGTGCTTTTTGCTTGTATGTAAGTTTATCTGTGTTGGGAGAGTAAAGGGAAGTACAGAAATGGTGGAACAAAATGTGAACAAATGTACCAGGGATACTCATCAGATACTGTGTTGAAAATTAATCTGTATAACTTGGGGATGGTTTGAGGCAGGGGAGGGGAATGGGGGAGTAAATGAAGGAAGAGGTCACATTGTTCAAAAAGAAATGTACTCAGTACATGACCTATATAACTATAACCCCTTTGTACAACACCTTTACAATAAAAGTAAATTATAATAATAAAAATAAAAATTGAGAAACAGATATGAAAGAGTAATAGTGGACAAATTACACCAATGAATGTTATACATGGAAGTATCCCAATGTATCCCCTTGACACAATTAGTAGACACTAACAAAAAAATTTAGATAAAGATTATAAAACTATAAAATAAAAGAAATGCATCTTCCATATATTTAATAGTGTATTTGGTCCTTCAGAAATACCACAGGAGCTGTTATATCGATCTTTCAATAGAACCATCAAAGGAAAAACCTATATAACCTTTCCCATAGGAATTAAAGGGCTCATTTCAGTAAAAATCAATAGCTTGAGGCACTCAACCTTTTTTCTTGGAGGCTGCCAAAACTTTCTTATTTTAATATTCCATTTCAACATCTAGGAAATGTGAATGCTAGAGAGGATCCACTCACTGAACATTTCTAAAGCCACATAAGTGCGTGCGCTAGGACTCATAGATTTTAAGGCTTTAAAATTATATAGATCAAGAACTATTACTATGCTGTAGAAGTGTGGCCTGACCTTGTATGTTGATTCAGCTTAAGCTCATTGAAATAATAGCACATATTTCAATGGTCAAAGATGAGAAATACATTCACATGCAAGTCATACTGTAACAATAATAATATAATAATAACTGGGCCAGAAAATTCATGGGCTGGACTGTGAAATCAAAAGCTGATATGTAGAAATTCTGTCTGATCTGGGTTTTCTGAAAGTTCCCCAAGGTGTTTACTACTGAGTGAAATTTTCTTTTGTCCTTTTTTTAGTCAGTAATAGGACTTGAACTAAGGGCTTCGATTCTCTCTGAGCTCTTTTGTTCAAGTCCAGTACTCTATCTCTTTGAGCCACAGTGCCACTTCTGGTTTTCTGGTGGTTAATTGGAGATAAGAGTCCCACAGACTTTCCTGCTCAGACTAGCTTTTGATCTGTGATCATCAGATCTCAAGCTCATAAATAGCTAAATGTACTGGTGTGAACCACTAATGCCCGGCTGAAATATTCTTGTGACCTATGTGTTAACAATTTCAAGCCTTTTTATTTGTCATTGGAGACATATGAAATGTAAGTTCTCCTGGGACTGTGTTCTAATATTTACCTGTAGGCCAAATACATATTGGCTGCTAAATCTTTTGCAAGAGCCAATTAAAAAATTTCAAAAGTGACTAAGTTGGTTAAGATTGCTCCTTTCCCAGCTCTCTTTTGCCCCTTTTCCTGTCTTCTGTCTTTCAATCAGGCTGATTATCTTGCAACGACTGTTTCTAACTTTAGACTGAAAGAAAAGCTCTAAATTACTATGAATGGGAGATGATCAATGAAATTATACTTGAGTTACTGTCTGATTGAATGTAGTGGCCCTTGAGAATTCAGATGTTCCCCTCCTTTTGACATCGCCAGCCATCCTTTTCTGAAGGATGAATGGAAAGGTGCGAAGAAGAAGACCATGGGAAGTGTTGCGTTCAAAGTGTCATTCCAGGACCAGGGAAGGTGTTATAGTTCTATTGTGCAATGTAAGGTTTGAATCACCCACATGGCATTTTTGTTGAGATTTATAGGAAATATTGGCAAAGCAGAACCATTCTAGAGTATGGCAAGCCAAGAAAATAGAAAATCTGCCTGATAATGGAGAATTCTGAGTGGGTAGCCATATTGAGGAAATAATGACAATGTTTGCTAATGTATGGTAGGTCATTTCTACTACCCAACAAACTTTGCCCAAGAGTGGAAGTGAGTAGGGAATAAATCTCTATTGAAAATAAGAAGTCCTCCACCACACACATGGTTGTTTCAAATAACTTTCTTTTATGTGCTGGCCTGATCATCCTTGATAGAATTCAGCAGTTAGCAGTAGAGATCACTTCTTGCCTAGAACACCCTTAACTAACTTCCATCCTGAAACAACTTCTAAAGTCCAGAATGTTCCCATCCTTACCTTATTCTAGTCTTTTGAGATCCTGCTGAAATTTTATAATGTGATGTTTCTTGCTCAGCACGTTCAATAAAACCCACTTGTGAAAGAAGTGCCCCCATCCCTCAAAAAAGACTCACACGATAAGTACAATCCTAAGTACCAATTATGTGTCAAGCCTGTGCTAGGCACACGCAAAGTCTTTTGTTGAGAGTTGATCATCTGGGAGGCTGGGGATATGGCCTAGTGGCAAGAGAGCTCGTATACATAAGGACCTGGGTTCGATTTCCCAGCACCACATATACAGAAAACAGCCAGAAGTGGCGCTGTGGCTCAAGTGGCAGGGTGCTAGCCTTGAGCAAAAGAAAGCCAGGGACAGTGCTCAGGCCCTGAGTCCAAGGCCCAGGACTGGCAAAAAAAAAAAAAAAAACAGAGTTGATCATCTGGGAGATCTTGTAATGACAGTGCAATGTTAGCAGGTGTGTGGAGAAGCAGGGTATATGGAGGAAAAAACTGATGGATCTGTATTTTTCCATGTGTGTTGAAGGAAAGGTGGAGTGAAGGGAAAGGAAACAGTCACATGACTACTTGGCTCAAGGCTCTGTAGAAAGACTTTTGGCATTTTGTTAGGAGATTGATGGGCAGGCAACGACTAGGCCCATTGTTACTGTACAATCCTTCTGCATGACTGGCCTTTTAAATCAACTTTCTGGAGAGCAGCTTGATATTGCAGGCTATTTGAAATTTTGCCTGGGATTGAATTAAAATGGCCATTTCTTGGAATTTTTTAAAATAGAATACAGGAGACAGAATCATCATGATTTTTTGAAAAATAACTTTTGGCATAAAGACCACTTGTTTGAGAGCAGAGGCAGATCTGGTCTCTGGTCAGCTTCTCTTCCCTCGGGTGCCTCTGTGGGGCCACATTCACGGTCTTTCTCATGGGTGGTCAGATGTTACAATGGGCATCCCACATCCCTGTCTTGCTTTGGACCTGGACACACTGATATTTTTGTTACAGTAGGGTTGGTCACCTCGAACTCAACCCTGTGAAAGGTCTGAGGAAATGTGGTTGGAGATGACAACCATGTGACAGACAGCTGTCAGTTGAAAGCCGGTTCAGTGTCAGGGTTGAAAGGAATGACAGGATTATGGTCCCTGGGAAGAGCTCACAGGGTGGGGGTGGGGCGGGGGGAGGTCCTTTCTCAGGGCCAAGGGACATATGGATTTCTCCACTGTGGATCATTACTATACACAATATGTAGCACTTGATTCCCAAGGCCTTGATGGTGGGTGGAGGTTGATTTTTACTTGCTCTCCTGTTGGTTTGGCTGTTTGGTTTGCAGGCTTTAAATGCTCTTTTGTATGGTGATGAAAAAGGGCTTTGGTAAAACATAAGTTTCATGAAGGGAGCCATTGTGTACACGTGTACCTTTGTTATGTCCAAGTCGCAAGAAGACCATCAAGAACACCACCGAGAGCCAGATGTTCTGAGATGCAATAGCAAGGCTTTACTCAGGTGGGCTGCAGTGGTCTTCTTGGTGGTCTTCTCGCGACTTGGGCATAACAGTTCGCATTTCGTCTGGATTACCCCCAGAGACCACTGAGACCCCAGACCTGAAGGTAAGAAAACAGCACTGTTGATTTGTCTTGTCCTGTCATTTGTCTGTTCGTCTGCTTTGCTTTCACTTTTCTTCTTGAGAACGGCCATTCCAACTCATATTTCTTGAAGGGGTTGTCGAAGCAGATGCCCTTGCACAGCAATCCTGGAGGAACTGGGAGTCATCACAGATCTTCCACCCTCAAAGGGGGACCCCTAGAACCCTGCCTTGATACGAGTAGTGTGCAAGTCAGTTGGGTTTTTGGCCAGAACTGACCGGGAGGGTCTCCTAACCGAGGCTCAACCTGCCCAACTTGATCTTGGGTCTGCTCCTTCTGTTCCTTCACAGGAGCCAGCTGATCAACTTGGGAGATCTCCAGTTTGTAAGTCTTTTAAATATCAGACCTGTGTGTATTGTTTTTTCTGTTTTATTGAAATTGTTTTACCTCTTGTTACTTTGTGGACTGAACAACTGACGAGACTGATAGCCATGGGCAACGTCCCTTCCACTACCCTGGACTTGACTTTAGCCCACTGGAAGGAAGTTACTCACAATAATAGTGTAGAGATCAAGAAAGGAAAGTGGGTGACTCTCTACTCTTCTGAGTGGCCCATTTTCGATCTGGGGTGGCCACCAGAAAGGACGTTGACTTGAGTACAATTCTCATAGTAGAGGACTATGGTTTTAATTCTTTACATAGCATGTTGTGGATTCTTTGTTGTTGTTATTTTTTGTGGGGCATGAATGCAGGTGCTGTCCCTGAGTTCACTCATTTCTTCCTCTCTCTGTCTCTCTTTTCCTCTCTTTCTTTTCTCTTTCTTTCCTTCTTTCCTTCCTTCCTTCCTTCCTTCCTTGCTTCCTTCCCTTCCTTCCTTCCTTCCTTCCTTCCTTCATTCCTTCCTTCCTTCCTTCCTTTCTTCTTTGCCAGTCCTGGACTCAGGTCCTGAGTAGTGTCCCTGGCTTTATTTTTTGTTCAAGGCTCACACACTAGCACTTAATCCACTGCTCCACTTCTTTCTTTTTCTATATATGTGGTGCTGAGGAATTGAACCAAGGGCTTCATGTATACAAGGCAAACACTCTACCAGTAGGCTACATTCCCAGCTCTTCTCCTTTCTTTTCAAGGCTAGTCCTCTGTCACTTTGAGTCACAGTGCCACTTCCAGGTTTTTGTTTTTGTAGTTAATTGGAGATGAGACTCTTTAAGAGACATTCTTGTCCTCAGTGGCATTAAACCACGATCCTCAAAGCTCAGACTCCTGAGTAGCTAGGATGACAGACAGGAATGAGCCACCAGTACCCTGCACATTGGGACACTTCTAAAATGTAGATCTTATGCTTAAATACCTCTTCTCCACTGCTTTATGGAAGGAGCCCCACTTGACTCCATCCTCTTTTTAATTTTCTCAATGCTTATAGCATTCTACAGAGTTGTTTTCTTCCTGCTTTTCTGTCTCTGTCTCTTCTTCCTGGAACCTTCCCCATTCGTGTATGCATGTAAAATGGCTACCCATCCTTAATGACCTACTCAGATGTCAAGTTGAAATGATAAGTCTTCTCTCAAATCTTCTAGGTAGATCAGAAGCTGTGCTAGTACTGGTTATATTGCTCTTCCTAATAATGCCACATAATTCACATCCGGTTTTTTTCTGAGCTGGGCTGTCTCCATAGTGTCTTCCTCTATAGCACATTTGTATCAGAGTTCTATGGAGAGTTGGGAAACAGATCTCAATGAACTCGTGTTCCAATAGGAGGTGATTTGGTTCATCCTAGCTGATATCTCTATTGTCTGTAGCTATTAGATAATGGGGTTGGGTTCAAGGACTTCCAACTGTCATTCTTGCCTTCAAATTTGGCCTTCTGAAACAATTTATTTTAATAATAGGACATGGAAAGTTTACATGTTGTTCTAGTTTGTTAAATAGAGATACTGTGATTCTTTTTTTTAAACTTTAAGTCTTTGTACAAAGGAGTTGTATTCACCATATCAGTTGAGTACAATTCATCCCCTTCCTTCATTCTCCTCATCTCTCCTAACCCATGGCTTGCCTCAGTTTTCTTAACCTTAAAAGATATGTACAAAGTACACCACGTGTGGGTAGAGAATGTTACAGGTTGAACAATACTGAAACATATTGCATCTGAGAATGAAGATGGCAAAACAAAACTCCGTGAAAGCTATTGTATAATAGGGGTTGAGAGGGCAGAGAATGTGAGAGGAAAGGAAGGGTTAATTTAACATACTTTATCATCAATTGTAAAATCTCTTTTAAAAGGTGCTAAATTGAAGAGTTCTTTTTCTGCAAGTATTGTTTGCAGTAAAAATGTTGTTAGAATTTTGAGATGATTTTCCCCCTTTTTTGTATTAAATTTCGTACAAATATTGTAAAAGTTAAATAATTTTTCCCCAGACTCTCAATGTTCCATCTTATAATATGAAATAGAAAGGAAATCAGCATGCAGAATAACTATGGTGCCCAGTGTTGAAAACATTACATATATAAAAAATGTACTCCCTGGAAAGACACTAGTCAAATTTCCCTTCTACAAATTTGAGGATATATCATGTAACAGTAATATTTAATATAATTAATTGCGGAGTTTTAGTAAATGTTGGCCTCCAGTGAGAAAATCCCAGATGGTAGGTGGGATTTTCACATTACGGTGAGTACAGTGTTGAAGTTGACATATTTGGTCTCCTGGGTATCCTTTATCACTAACTGCAAGAACTCCACTCACCTAATTTTCTTTAGCAAGGGAAAAACTATTCTCTTGAATAGACACTTAGGTCAGAGAAAATAAGGTCAAAAGAAGTAGTTTCAGTTAGGTTAAGTAGAATTTGGTACACTCAGCATTTTCTCTTCCAATTTTTTTCTAGCAGCCAGTATTATTTTCATTGACCTTCATTAAATTTTTACATGTCAGCACTGCTTATCCATGTTCTTAAAGATTTTTGCATTTAAATAGTTTGGAGTAGACAACGGTAACATAAATAGTGCCATAATCATAACGTGTGTAAAAAATTATGCTGGTTATTTTTCCCCCCACTGAGGTATCATTGGTGCCCCCCATAGAAAGGACTCAGTTGGTGGATCAGAATTGTTGGAAAGTCTGGCTCCCCTGTTAATGAGTAGTTTAAGCTTGGAAGGTCTTTAAGTGCTTCCAGCCTCAGTTACCTTCTCCATCAAAAATAGAAAGAGAAGCACCTCTTGATGATTAGCAATACTGCATGGAAGCTCTCTAGAACTAAAACAGCATCTAAGGAATGTAGTCTAAAAATCACTGCCATAGAATGATGCTAGTTAAGAGGTATGTTATTATGGTCCTCAGAGTCAAAGTTTTAATGAAAGAGTTGTATGCTACAGGTTTTCCAGTGCCCAGCCCATGATAGTCTTAATAAATATTGAAGAACTAAGTGAGTTAGTAAAATTGTGTGCAAAGAATGCTTAGTTGAGCATCTCATTGGTGCCATATGGTATAAATATGAGTAGGATCACTGCAAAGAAGCTTCAGAGTGGAGAAGTATCCAAATGTCCTCAAATCCCCGAGTTGCCAGGAAAGAGATCTTGGCTCCATTCTCCAGAAAGTTCCAGCAGAGGGACTTGCCTCCCAAGGGTTTGGCTGAGGATAGACATGGGTTCAGGGCAAAGTGGTCATTTCCAGGAAGGTCCCACCCTGGTGCAAAATGGTCTCCTTGTAAGGGCAGAAGTCCTGTGGGGCCTCATTCATTGTTGAGGCTTAGTATAACCTGGGCTGGCCTTGCCTGAGCAGGGAAAGCACGCCGTGTTTAGCATTTACTCTACTTTGCTCATTCATACTAGGGTATCATGATGAACACCTAGTCTTTTTCTGTTTCATTAATTATTGAATTAGGTTTGCGTGTATCTTTACATGTTTCATTTTAGAGTATGTTGTGCCTGTTGGGTGCTAAATTCAGGGCCTGGGAGTGGTCTGATTTTTTCTTTTTTAAATAAAGGCTAGTGCTCTACCACATGAGCCACAGCTCTACTTCCAGGCTTTTTCTTTTTGGCTGGTTACTTGGTGATAACAGGCTGACAGTCTTTAAGGCTAGTGCTGGCTTTAAACAGCAACCCTCAGTTCTCAGCCTCCTGAGTAGCTGGTGTAAGCTTGAGCCAATGGTGCCTAGCATATTTTGTTAGTTTTTGAGAAATACATTATATAGGTTAATCGAAAAGCATATAAAAAGTATTTCTCCTAATTTTTGAACGAAACTGCTTAACAAGAAGAAATTCCAGAACTGGTATCTTGTGTGTTATGGAGAGGTGGTCTATGTCTATGCATGCCAGTGGCTTGTTCTGTTTGCTTTGCCTTCTTGAATACTAGACATAGCTTTCAACTTCAACAGCCATATTTTACAGCATTATCCACCCCCCACACATACACACACACACGAATCACAAGAATGTGCGCATACATTCTTTCTCTAACAGTGTTATTTTCTATAATGAAGTATTTTCTCTGCAGAGAAATCAAAGGAAAAAGGAAAATGCTCAAATTATTGCAGACATTCTTTAGTCACCCAAATCTCCTGTTGTTTATGCTATTTCCTGTGGTGAAAAAAAATCATGCATTGTTGTGTGTTCTCTTTGTAAATTGTTACAGATAGCCACACTTTTTTCTGAAAATAAATTTCCCAAAGTGAATTTTTAATCAATGTGCTGATTTAATTGCAGTCCAGGTTTTATGGTAAATTAAATTCACCATTTGAAAGGTTTACATTTTTCCCAGAAATAATTTCTTGTACCATGTACACTTTTTCCATTACTAATGAAGTTATCTTGACGAATGTGTGTCAGAAATATGGAAAGACCCAATGGGCTAGATCCAAACCGCAGATGAAAAGTGAAAACAGGACTCCAGCTCTCTCAGGCTGGCTCATCCCATGCTATCGATAAGGCAGATACAGGAAGCTATGGTGATTCAAGTAAAAGAGCAAAGAATTAAAACATTTTCTTATGCTGAAACTTACAATGGGATTTTATTTAGTTTGGTGAAAAACACCGTGAACAATTTTTTTGTGAGCTTTTCTCTCGTTTCCTTACTTTTGTGGTGGTCTTCAGATTCCTAGATCTTTACAAATCCACTTGAATAAAGAACATTTACTGTTCTGAATTGAAAAAGGTTTTTTGTTTGTTTGTTAGCTCTGACTTACCTTTAAGGTCGCTAGGGGATTTAATTTGACTTGTATTTTAGACTTTATTTTTAATGAGTAGAAATTATACTGGAAGGCAGGGTCTGGCTGTGTTGCCTTGGCTGGTATTAAGGTAAAGTGCTCAGTCAATCCTTCTGTCTCAGAGTCTGGAGTCACTGGGTCTGAAATATGAGCCCTGGTGCCCCAATACCCAGCTTCATTGCATTTCCTTGTTTTCCCAGGTATAGTGATGACAATTTGATTGTGTTTGCACTGAGTGACAAATGAATTTGGAGTGTGTTTTGTCTTCCCCCTCTTCTCTCTCCTTGTCCTCCGCTCTCCCTTGTCTTCCCATGCCCTCCTCCCTTCCCTTCCTTTCCTCGTTCTCTCCCCTGCTTCTTTTGTCCCTTCCCCCCTTCTCTCCCTCTCTCCTTTCCCACTCGCCTCTTCTGTTCCCTTCTCTCCCCCTCTCCAGCTTTATTCTTTTTCTTTTCTTGCAGCACTGGGAATCAAACCCAGGGTCTTGGGCATGCTAGGCCTACCCAAATGGAGTTTTTTTTCTGATATTATATTTGGCAAAAATGACTGTGGTTTTCAAATATTGTTAATCCCCTAAATTTTTCATCCCTCAAACACAATAATCCCAAAGCCTATGGACTTTTACAGCCAATTAAACAAGTTGTAGTGAAATATTTGAGTTTGATCCTCTCCATCATGAGATTTAGGATGACCTCAGATGTGGGCCATGCAGTTAATCTGACAAAGGCACGGGCCATACCAACCTGGAGTGGACTTCCAAAAGGTAGATGTCTTGCTGGACATTATAACTAGATTATAGCTGTAATTGCGGCTTGGTTTTTATCGGATGATGACATGCAATTCAGCTATACAGAAAAAAATGTGTATCCACAATTTTTGGTCATTTTCTGTGGCTGAGAATAGCCTCTGTTCTTTTTTTCTCCCCAACAATGAATACTTTTTTAGATGGTATTTAAGGTGATCATATTAATTGGTATGAGGGCATCTATGTACTTATGAAATCTAGTCCTAGATCATTAGGACAACATCCTCTGTTCACCATATCTTACCATCTTTAGTGGCAAGAACATCAAAATCTCTGGGATATTTTTAGGATGTTGGAGGTTACACAGTAGAAGCCATAAGTTTAATATGGGCATTGTCTCTTCAGAAGAGCCTGTCTATCACATGTGAAGATTTCTAAACCTCCCATGCCTTCGCCACATCATGGCGATGAATCCTAATGTTGGTACTCTCAAGTTATTTCTAAGTTTTCAACATAGTTCTGCTGACAGTAAGAAACACAAATACTTCCTGTTCTTTAATGTATACACCACAGCAAAGAAATGCAGGCAAAGGTAGGTCCCGGGACTCAAAGCCTATAATCCTAGCTTTTCAGGAGCCTGAGATCTGATGATTGCAGTTTGAAGCCACTTTGGGCAGGAAAGTCAATGAGATTCTTATCTCCAAAAACTACTCAGAAAAATCTGGAAATGGCACTGTGGCTCATGTGGTAGAATGCCAGCCTTGAGCAAAAGTTGCTTGGGACAGTGCCCAGAGTTCAAGTCCCAGGACCAACAAACCAAAAATCCCATGCAACAGTAAGCATTTATTGCTTCAGGAAGAATTTATTGTAATAAACACGTATGAGGAAAATATCATTGTTGAAAAAGACTAAAGAGAAATCAGTGTCAATGTGTTTGAAGAAAATGGGGTCATTTGATATTAAATCTGACTTTGCCTTTGTTCAATGTTTTTATTGCATACAAGATTGCTAGTCTGATCCATTTGGAATTGATTTTGGTATAGGGTGATATATAAGGATCTAGTATTCGTTTGTTGCATGTGTTGAACCAGTTTTGTCAGCACCATTTGTTAAAGAGTTTATCTTTCTTCCAGACTATTTTTTAGCTCCTTTATCAAAGATAAGGTAGGCATAGATCTGTGGGTTCATTTCTGGATCTTCAATTCAGTTCCATTGGTCTTCAGGCCTGTTCCGGTGTCAACACCAGGCTGTTTTTACTACTATAGCTTTATAAGAGAGCTTGAAGTTGGGTATTGTAATTCCTCCAGCACTGTTCTTTCTTCTTAGGATTGTTTTTGCTATTCTGGGTCTTTTAATGTTCCATAGGAATTTCTGGATTGCTTCCTCTCTTTCATTAAAAAATGGTGTTGGATTATTAATGGGTATTGCATTGAATTTGTAAATAGCCTTTGGCAATATTGCCATTTTGACTATATTATTTCTCCCAATCAAGGAGCATGGGAGTTTTTTCCACTTCCTTAGTCCTGCCTTAATTTTGTTTTTCATGCTTTTAAATTCTCATCATAGAGGTCTTTCACTTCTTTATTTAAGGTTATTTCTAGGTATTTTAAGTTTTTTTGAGGATATTGCAAAGGGAGTTGCTTTCCTGATTTCAGTGTCGGTCTTCGGGTCATTAGCATATAAAAGGCTGTTGATTTTTGAGTGTTTATTTTATATCCTGCCACTTTGCCAAAGTGTTGGATCAGATCTAGTAGCTAGGGAGTAGAGTCTATGGGGTTCTTTAGGTATAGGATCATGTAATCTTCAAAAAGAAAAAGTTTCACTTCATCTTTTCCTACTTGGATCCCCTTTATGTTCTCTTCTTGCCTAATTGCTCTGGCTAGGAATTCTAGTATTCTGTTGAAGAGGAGGGGGAGAGAGCACATACCTGTCTTGCTCCTGATTTCAAAGTGAATGGCTTTAGCTTTTCACCGTTTAGAAATATGCGTGCAGTTGGTTTGTCCTAAACTTCCTTTATTTTATTCAGGAATGTTCCCAGGAATCTCAGTTTTTCCAGGGCTATTATCATAAATGGGTGCTGGATTTTATCGAACGCCTTTTCCGCATCCAGAGATATAACCATGTGGTTCTTTACCTTGCTCCGGTTGATGTGGTGGATTACAATAATTGACTTGCGTATATTAAACCAACTTTGCATCCCTGGGATGAATCCAGTTTGGTCATGGTGTATGATTTTTTTGATGACTGTTGAATTCGATTGGCCAGAATTTTGTTGAGAATTTTTGTGTCTATGTTCATCAGGGAAATCGGTCTACAGTTCTCTTTTCGTGATGAGTCCCTGCCTGGTTTCGGGATGAGGGTTACGCTGGCTTCATAGAATATGTTTGGTAATGAACTTTCTCTTTCAATTTCATGGAAGAGTTTGAAAAATATTGGTGTGTGTTCTGTTTTGAAGGCCTCGTAGAATTCTGCTGTGAATCCATCTGGACCTAGACTTTTTTCGGATGGGAGACCACTTATTGCTGTTTCTATTTCAATGCTGGATATGAGTCTGTTTAGAAGGTTTAAATATTCATGATTAAGTTTGGGGATATCAATTTTTCTAGAAAACCATCCATTTCTTCCAGGTTCTTGAATTTGTTGGCGTAAAGGTTTGCAAAATAGTCCCTTATTGTGTTCTGAATTTTGGATGTTTCTGTGGTGATGTTACCTGTTTCATCTCTGATCTTGTTTATTTGGGTGTGCTACCTTCGTTTTTTGGTCAGGTTTGCTAGGGGTTTGCCTATCATGTTAATTTTTTTCAACGAACCAACTCTTTGTTTTGTTGATTGTTTCAATTTTTTTGTCTCTAGTTTATTTAACTCTGATTTGGTTTTAATTATTTCCTTCCATCTATTGACTTTGGGTTTGGCTTGTTGTTCTGTTTTGCGAAGATGAAGGTGCATCCTTAAGTGGTTGAGTTGCTGTTTATCCACATTGTTGGTGTATGCACTCAGAGATATGAATTTTCGTCTGAGTACAGACTTTTCTGTGTCCCAAAGAAGCTGGTACATTGTGTACTTATCTTTGTTGAATTCCGTAAACATTTGAATTTCTGTCCTTATTTCTTTAATGACCCACAGATGGTTCAGCAGTATGTTGCTTAGTCTTCATGGTTTGTAGGATTTTGTGTGGTGGCTATTTGAGTTCAGCTCTAGGTTTATTCCTTTGTGGTCTGAGAGAATGTAGGGAATGATTTTGATCCTTCGCAATTTGTGCAGATTTTCTTTGTGCCCTAAGATGTGATCTATTTTGGAAAATGTTCCATGTGCTGCCAAAAAGAATGTCTATTCTGGTATTGCTTGATGAATTATTCTGTAGATGTTGGTTATGTCTATTTCGTCTATGCACTTGTTTAGTTGTGTGGTTTCTTTGTTCCATTTTTGGCATGTTGATCTGCCCAGAGGTGACAGTGGAGTGTTAAAGTCTCCAATTATCAATGTATTTGGGTCTATGCGTGTTTTTAGAGTTAGTAGTGTATGTTTGTTGAAGTTGGGTGCTCCTGTATTTGATGTGTGGATATTTAGGATGGTTAAATACTCCTGTAGGAGTGAACCCTTTATTAGTATGTAGTAACCTTCTTTGTCTCTTCTTACCATTTTTAATTTATAGAATTTAATTTGTAGAATTGCAACTCTAGCCTTCTATTGGGGGGCATTTACTGGTAGATTTTATTCCATCCTTTCACTTTTAGATGTTTGCTTTTGCTGGATAGATGTGTCTCTTGGAGGCAACAGAAAGATGGATTTTGATTTTTGATCCAACTAATGAGCCTGCGGCTATGAATGAGAGTTTAGCTGTGTACAGTATTCTTGGTTGATAGTTTTTCTTATTTAGGGTTTGGTATACTTCATGCACGCTCTCCTTGCTTTCAAGGTTTCTGCTGAGAAGTCTGGGGTAATTCTGATTGGTTTTCCTTTATATGTGATTATTTTCTTCTCCATAACAGCTTTAAAGATTCTTTCCTTGGACTCTATTATCCTGTTTTGTTGACAATGTGTCGGTGGGATGTCCTCCTCTGGTCTGGTCGGTTTGGGGTTGTAAATGTTTCTTGTATCTGTATCAGCCTATCCTCCGGGATATTTGGGAAGTTCTTGGCTATATTCTGTTAAATAGTTTGCCCATTCCCCTAATTTTTTCTCCAGGTTTTCCTCAATACCTATTAGCCTTAAATTGGGCTTCCTGATTGGGTCTTGGGGCTCCTGGAGTAATCTGTTTTGTCGATTGGATTGTTTTGGTATTGTTTTTTTGACATTTCTTCATAGAGTCTAGGGAATCTACAGCTCCTGAGATTCGATCCTCTGTTTCTTCTAGTTGGGAGTGTAGACTAGCTACTTGATTTCATATCTTTTTTCCTTCTGACTGGTCTTTCCTGATGATTTCCATGTCGTTGCTATAAGTATCTCTTACGTCCTGCATGGAATTCTTTTCTTCATTAATTTGGTTTTCAGTGCTGTCTCTCAAATCTTTTAGCTGGGTAACTATCTTTTCGTTTGCTCTTCAAGTTCATCTATCTTTCTCTATGTTGAGGCCATGAAATCGTCTATTACTTTATGGATTGATTGATGTCTATGGATGGATGGATTCTATGCTTCCTGCTTGTTTTGAGTGGGAAATTGGACTCCATTGTTTACCATCTTGAGTTTCTTCTGCCCTTTCGGAACGGGAATGCCAATCTACAAGCACCTTTGAGCACCATTTAAGACACAAAGTAGACTTTACCAAGCAATGTCGTGTAAATTTTAGACGTTCACAATTATATACAGATACCTTGTATAACTGTATATAGAATTTGATTTGGTGTTCCTAAAGAATACATTTTCAACATAACAACCAATCCTGAGCCCTGTATTCAGTAGTTAATTATTTACTGTTACAATCCTATGAGCAGTTTTGTTCTTATGCACTTTTTGAACTGGCTGGATTTCTCTATGAACCACTTTGATTCACTTGGGTTGAACAGGCATACCCTCTATCCAATAACTGGGGGTCAATGGAGTCTGGAGGTCCTGGAGGTAAATCTGGACAGTAGGTTAGAGGTAGTGAAGAGAATCGAGTAAAATGTAATTGGGGAGGGATGATTTTGGTTTAGTTTCAGTGGCATGGAAATGTGAAGAGTAGAATCGGTAGAAAGAACAAGGTTAAGATGAAGATCATGGAGAGTTAGCAGAAAAGTGTCAAGGTGGTAGTCACAAGAAACGAATTAAAAAGAAAGAGAATGTGAATTGAGAATAAATAAAAAATACTGCAAGACAAATGCACAAAACACAGAAAAATTAAAAATCCCCCCCAGGAAAAGAAAATTAAAAAAAATGATGAAACAAACAAAAATGGAAAACAAAACATCAACGACATTTCAGAGATGAAAGATAAAAAAAAAAGTTTAAAAAAAGTTTAAACCAATGGAGTCTTCCTTGTTTGGATGGGCTTTCTCCAGTCTCGGGTTTCCTTGCATTGGTGTGTAGTCTATTTTGATGCTTGTGTGGTTTGACCTGCTTTCAGTTTTCAGGGGGTGGATCAGCTCTGACCCTCCTCCCCTGTCAGTGAAATCCTGAGGCTCTGTGATTCACACAGCTTGCACATAGGACTTGGGTGTCCTCTGTAAATGGGGGGCGTGAACAGTCTTGGGTGCCCTGGCTCCTCCCATCTGCTGTGAGACTGGTGCTTTTATCGCCTAGCTTTGAAGAGCCTGTGTACTCAGCAGGGCGGGTTGGCTCTGGACTGGTTAACCTGTCTGAGAGCCACTTGCCTTTGGGTGGTTCCTCCCTCATGGGCATGACAGCCTCCTGAACAGAGCTGGCTATGGAATTCAACTCCATTTTGGTCTGGGAATTAGGCTTCCTCTGTGATGGGGCCATTTATCTGTCTCGGGAACTGTTTGTTCTCCCATCTGGTTGTTCCTTGCTGCTAGTACCTGCTCTCCTCTTTCCGTTTTAATTTAGAAATTCTGGCGGGCAGGGCGGGCACCTCTGGCTGAGTTCACCTGAGTGTGTGAACTGTGGCCCGGATGAGCTTCCTACCTGGGCAGGGGTTGTGCTGCTGGGTGGAGCTGGCTCTCATTGGTCGGTCCCTCTTGCCCTTTTCAAAGCTGGCCCCTTTGTCCTGGCTTTCCCCAGGCCGGGTTTAATTCCAGTCTGGTCTGACCCTATGCCAGTGTCAGAAATGGCGCTGTGCTCTGGCAGTGGGGGAAGGCTACCTCCCAAAAGTTTCTCTGTGGGCACGAGTGAGAATATCTTTTGTAGGGTACTCATGTTTGTTTGCATTTTTGGCCTGTCCATGCTCAGCCTGTGATCCACGTCTGTCTGCCACCATCTGGAGGATTTCTTCTTGGTCACCTCTGTGTGCTTTAGGTGCACGAACTGTGGGATACTGTGCCAGCACCAGCAATGTCTTGGCAGAGGGATGGGGCCCAGAACTCAAATCTGTGTTTTCAGGCCAGCAAAGTCGATTTTTCTTTCCTGGACAGAATCCCGGTACTGTTATAACTAACTTGGGCTGTCTTTCTAGGAGTAAAAGTTTCTGGAGTGGTTAGACTGGGGTGTTGGAGAGAGCTGAGCTAGGGCTCTGCTGCTCCTCCACTCAGGGAAAATATTTTTAAATTGCTGTGTGCTGGTGATTAATGCCTAGCTATTTAGAAGACTCAAAGTGCGGATTGTAGTTGGAAGCTAGCCTGGGGAGGAAATTCACTGAGATTCTGGACTCCATATGACCACCAAAAGAAAACAAAAACCCAAAACAAAAAAAAGAACAGCAGAAAGTGCAGCTGTGGTAGAGTGCTAGCCTTCAGCTCTAAAAATCAGGATCAGTGGCCAGACCAGAACTGGGACCAGTAACTCAGAGACCTAGTGAAATGTTCATTGTGACTAAGCCTGCCTTATTATTTAGAGGTAGAAATGGGCTGTTAAGGTCTTGGGAAGAACTAACTGGGTATCAAACTAATTAAAGTCTCCAAAAATAACTAAAAGTGTATTAAAATGTAGTCTATAATCAGTTGTGCCCAATATTAATGAATTTAACCCTATATTATGATGGGTATTTGAGTTCATAGTTTCCAGTTGGTTTACTCTTTGCAGCTTCTAAAGTAGCAGCCCCCCCTTTTTTGTTTGAAAAATTAGTAATTGATTTTCTTTTTCTTATGTAATTTGGAAATTCTCTGCTGAGAATTATGATACCTTGCAGAAAGCTGTTGACACACCAATTAGGTGGTTTTCCTGAAGCTAAATGATGCATGTCAGTTGTTAGGTCAACTGTAAGATTTTGATCCTCTCTGCAGGTGAGCTTTTCCTGGCCATTATTTTTAAGGACCCTCACCAGCGCTCATAAAGATGGGTTTAGGCACTGCAGCCATGTTTTCTAGTAAATACTTTGGGAGTTGGCTAAGCTCTCCTAGGGCTGCAAAAATCAGTTGGGTCTAAAAGAAACAGTGGTGTCAAGACTCTGGCTAATTCTTCCCTTTACATGGCTGTCCATGTGTCCTGTTGGATGTGTAACAACATCCTGTGCTTTGACCTAGGAGCCGGTTGTATCCATAATTCTACAAACAAACATGTTTCCAGATGCTTTCAAATAATGTCCCAAATGAGAACTGTTGTTTGAAGCATACCCTGTGAGTAAAGATGATGGGTATCGTGTGGGTTTCTTTAGGAGTAAAGGAAGCAGAGGGTGATTATGACAAACAGGACCTGGGTGTCCATTTAGTTGGAGGCATTCACTGTGGTATTGTGGTGGTGGATGCAACAGTAGAAGACAAATTCTCTTCCCTCCACCTTGTGATTGCTTCTACTGCCATATGACAGGGTTGGGCTAAGATCCACCTGTTAGTATTCCTACACAGTACGTGTGCATGGCCATGAAAACATTGGAGTCACAAGGCTGCACAATCCCCATGTCTTTCTGCAGAGAAGTCCAGTGTTGCATAGTGGGCTGGGTATAATTTGTCAGTGCACACTGAGGTATATCATGTGTACTCATGGAGGCACAGTATCTTGCTGTGGAAGTGAACCCTTGGTTTATGAGCAGGAAGGTCCCCTGGACAGTTCACAGAGGCTGCCGTGTCGGGTTTTACTATTTGCAGAGATCACCTGGGTTCCTGCTTCTATTCCACACAGCTTTAAGCTATCTATTGGGTATTTCAAAATAAATATGACTCTGTGTGTGTGTGTGTGTGTGTGTGTGCATGTGTGTGTGTGTGTGTATGAGAGAGAGAGTATCCATATACATATGTGCACTAATACTTGAGCTCAGGGCATCTTTCTTTAATTTATGTTTACTTTCAAGTTGGTGTACAGAGGGGGGTACATTTTCATACCTAAAGTAATGAGTACATTTCTTATCAAACTTGCTACCTCATCCCTCATTTGTCTTCCAGATTTTTCCCTCCCTCCATTTTTACAGTTAGTTTACAACATATCTTGTAGTTATTACTTTTGCATTCGTTCTCGTTTTACCATTTGCCTCAATATTTTGATGTTCCCATCCCTTCCCTAATTTACACACACACACACACACACACACACACACACTCACACACACATAAACACACACACATATATATATACAA